>NW_015629525.1:126196-135418 GCF_001515625.1 Sinocyclocheilus rhinocerous
TAAGGGGCGTAACATTTCCGTCACACGCTTGAGGTATTCGGCCAATCATAACGCACTGGATAGCTGGCCAATCACAGCCCACCTTGCTTTTCAGACCGATGAGCTTTGTAAAAATTGACGCGTTTTAGAAAGGCGGGGCATAGAGAAGAAACAATAATGTACAGTATGTGGAAAATAATGTGTTAAACTGCATAAACACATTTCATTACACCAAATACACAAAATAATGTTCTTTTTAGCAACATCATATGACCCCTTTAAAGTCTTAATTTATGATTTCTGAGTAATATTATGCACATTACATGTGTATATTCAGATGCATCCATGTGTTTCCTAAACCCTCAAAATCTCTTCTCGTCCTCATGGCTTAACAGTGTCTGCTTCGTAAGCTTTCCACAATTAATTAGGATAAATTAGACCCCATTGTGGTAAATACCCTTTCTAAATCCTCTGAAACAAAAAGCTTGATACTGGTCTGGCATGTTGCTCTGGAATGTAACAGCTTGCTTGTAGGCATCCTGGTCAAAAGCAGTGCATCTGTATTTAAAATATGAATATGTTAAAATGAAAGCAAAGCTTCAGAGTTGCAGGGCAGGCAGAGTGGAAGAATTTAATGGAAAGATCATTTGTTCTTGCTGATTTTCTTACACGTACTTAGCTAATACACAGACTCATGTGTGTAGTGGTGGGCAGACTAAATGTATTGCTCATTTGCCTAGCTGAACGTATATGAGCATGTGAGTCAGGGCATCAGAACTTTTCCCTGTGGGCTGGCTGACCTGTGAGCTGCTTATGGAGCCAGCATTTCAATGGGATCACAGATGCACACCCTACACAAAGACTCTTTCATAGACACCTTATTTATGCAGCCTTCTACCTCTGTCACGGTTGCACTACTGAGTGGAGTGCGGAGCAAGGAACAGAGGGAGATGAGGCGTACATCAATCCAGAGAATTTTAATGATAACAAGGAAAACTCACGTAGCACATGTAGACATAAACAAACACAGGTGGAGACTAATGAACTCAATGAAATAATCAGGACAGGAACATAACCAATAAAGGGCTAAACCCTCACAAAACACGGAACAAAGTCTGACATGACTCCCCCCTCCCGGAAGGCGCGTCCCGTGCCATATAACATCTAACGGGAGGGGGGGTGGGCGCTCTGGAGGCCTCTAGGAACAGGGTTAACGGACAGAAGGCCTCCAGGCCGGCGCCCGTTCCGGGACCCATGGCGGATCTGGCAGTTTGAGGCGCCATGGAGGATCTGGCAGTTCGGGGCGCCAGTCCTTCCCTGCAGCTTAGTCCCGTGGTGTCTGGGAGGTCCACGGGGCGATGGTAATTGGCTTTGAGAAAAACTTTCAAAATGGAAAAAAATGGGGAGAAGAGGCGCCGCTCACTTTCAGTCTGGTCCGGTATTCTGTCACGGTTGCACTACTAAGTGGAGTTTTAGTCAGATCCTAAACCATATTTTGTGTTCCATTGCGCTGAGTCGCACTATATCTCGATGCCTTGTTGCTGTGTCTCACAACACATTTTTAGGTGTTGTGTTAAGGTTCTTTAGGCACCCCTGCACTAATAAATAAAGAGGTATCATATCAATCACAAGTTATCATGCTTTAATTTTATGGAGAACCACAAGGCTCAGGACCACTGCTTCTCAAAAATCGGATGACTAGTAACTTAATAAATTCAAGAAAAAAATGTTTTGATTATTGAATCAAAAACGTCCACACACACACACACAAAAACAGAATACTGCTTAACCCTAGGCCTAGATGCTTAACTCTGTCAAGTTTTCGTCATCAGTCAAGAACCTGGGTGTGCTATATAACAGTGATCTGTCATCTGAAGGTCACATTTCTAGCATTTGTATAACTGTGTTTTTCAATCATAAATCTGTCTCTAAATTATGACATACATTATACTCTCAATGTCAGTTGTAGAAAAGTTAATTCATAAATTTATGACCTCAAGGCTAGATTGTAATGCATTACTGGGTGGCTGTCCTGCAAGCTTAGTACACAAAATGGAGCAGCTAGTTACTAGAACCACTACATTAGCTTTGTTCTGTCAGCGTTACATTAGCTGCCTATTAAACATCATACAAATTTTAAATATTTGCTGATTACTTAAGAAGCCCTGAATGGTTTAGCTCCTCAGTTTAGCTCCTCATTGAGCAAGTTCATATCACATTACAGACCTACATGTCCACTGAATTCTCAAAATTTTTGACATTTGATAATTGCTAAAATAACAACGTTGACTGTGGCTGCTAGATTCTTTTCCTATTTAGCATCCAAACACTGGAACAGTCTTCCTAGTGTTGTTGTGAAGTTTTATCAAAAAGGACATTCATCATGCTTAAGACCACCGATAAGCCAGTCTTATATTACTGGCAGACTACAGTACTATAAGTAGACTAAATCCTATAACAGACTACAACTCCTTCCCACCTAATGCTGGTGCGATGTATCTCAATATCATTTTATCAATATCATACCATGTTCGTTCGCTTCGGCCAGAAGAGAACTGGTCCCCTGACTGAGCCTGGATTCTCCTGTAAGTTTTTTTACAGATCACCTGATGGAATTTGGGCTTCTTGCCACTATTGCCTTTTGGCTTGGTTATTTGGGGTCTGAAGGACACTTAAATTTCAGAAGTTTATCGATATGACACAATTGGATGAGAACAAAACTTGAACTGAATTAAGCTGGATGATGGCACTATTGTGGCATCTTGCAACATTGACACTGTTATTGTTATTGAACTGAATTGAATGAACATTCAACTGCCTCCAGCTGAAAAAAGAACAACATTGATGTCTTTTTTTTTTAGAAATGCTTATAGCTGAATTGTCCTCATTTTTAATCAAATTGATGAAACTGATGAACTTCACATTGTTATTGTCAGACCTGAACCAACACTGAAGTGATTGAGCTGAATAATGAAACTATTATCTTTTTAGTCTGAATTTTCTCCATAGTTGAGTTTCCATAATTGAATCTGTTGTTATCCTGTTTATCACTGTGAAGATACTTTGACACAATCTGTATATCTATAGAAATAAAAGTGACTAATTGCAAATATTTTCATAAAAATATAATCTATGAAATGTAATTATAAATAATTAAATATACTTAACCCTCTGGTGCTCTTCAGTCTCTTTTGTCCGAAAAATTTTCTGTTTTGAATTTTTAAAAATCACAGCTTCATTGGAATGGCACGATACTTGGTGACTTTTATGTCATTTGGAATGTGAACACACAAAAAAAATTGAGGGCATGATTCGAGCAGGCTAAGTGGTCGTAAAAAAAATAGTCACACTTGTGGTCTTCGGTCAAAAATGACCGACCATAGGAAATGAATGGAAAATCAACAAAAACACAAAAAATTCAGAGAACAATCTAAAAATCTGCCACAATGCAGAAAAAATCACAGCAATGACGGGGTGAAACTCTAAAACATCAAGAGTGCAAAACCAACACATCCACTCACACACACACGTGTACACACACTTATACACACATACCTTTGAACTGGTGTGACTGTAACACAGCAAATATGTAAAATAAAAGCAATAATTCAACTACAATGCAGTAAAGAAGTGGACAGCAAGGAAAGGGTTTCACTTTAAAACATCAAGAGTGCAAAACAGACACATCCACTCACACACGCACACACATACACACATACACAATTACTGTGAATTGGTATGGCTATAACCATATAGCCAAAACGAGTCAGAAAACTGAAATCAGATCAGACCCAGAAGATTTAAGCTCTGATAAAACATTCCTGTTCATTTTTGTTACATTTTTATAGAATTTTAATGTTTTGTGTAACAAAATGCTTTCTCTGTGTTCAGGTTTGACTGTAGTAATAATAATTCAAAAACTGACGATTCAAATCAACATTTAAAAAAAAAAATCTAAACCTTTTCAAAAAGTTCTTTGAAAATGTTTAAATATATATCTAAACCCACAACTTAATAAAAATAAGTATTTATGTCTAAAAACAATTAGAGAATGTATAGGCCTTTATATAGAGGTATATAGGAATCTATGGGCTAAACCATGGAATTGCAGATGTTTTTCCTATTTTACTCCCACTAGATGGCACTAATCAGGCTTCAAAAATTGGATTTTAAAGGCTTTGACTATTTTAACATGAAATACTGCATTAATTGAAAAGTAATATAAAAATATATATTTTAAAATAATAATATTATTTTCAATGGGAAGAAATTTATCATAATTATTGCATAAATATTAATTAGTGAAATGAAATTATCTCAAAATACAAGAGAAAAAAAGAAAAAAATATTATAATAAATATAGAACAAAAACATGTTACATTGATTTTACTGGGGGGGGGTTACATTTTATGGGTTCACAAGATCATCGCCTCCTAGTGATGAATCATTAGATTTATTTATTTATTTATTTATTGCTGTAAATTAATCACATAATGCTAAACTGTGCATAATGTAAACCATAGGGAAACCACAGACGGTTGTCACTACCTGTTCTACATTAACAGAAAGTCATATTGTAATAGAAATAGGCCACAAAAGATAGATACATTTTCAATTTAATGTATTCCTCAGATTATAATTTAGTATAATATAGTTTTTTTTTTTTGTGCTGTTACCATGGGCAGGACTCAGAAGGACTAGACTAAACGATGCATCCTCACTAGAATACAGCCTTCCATTTGAGAAGCACCCCAGAGCTCGAAACAGTATGACATAATAAAGCCTTGGTTGCTGAAATCATATGAGTTTGCTAGTTTGATACAAAATCCAAACCAATGATTTAAAGCGAAAGACTTATAAATGTTTTGAAGCTTCATTAAAGAGTGTTTTAAATGTGACCATCAATACAGCTCACTAGATTTCAGAGTGCAGCAATACAGTGGGTATCTGCTGTGGGCTGTGTTCCGTTTTTCAGTCCCAGTCCAGCTTTGTTGTGACTTTATCCACATATTCGTGTCTGTTTGTGTGTGTGTATAAACAGAGACTGACAAAGAGAAATGAAATAGACTGTATCCGTATGCCCCACACTTCTGCAGAATTATTCTTCCTTTAATTTTTCATTCCTCACAGAATCTCCAATTATTCTGCATGACTGTGCGCCTTCAACCTCTCCTTCAAATGCACTTGCTCACCTTTCTCCTTCTCTCTCTCTCCATCCCCTTGTTCACATCCCCCTCCTCTCCCTTTAACCCCTCCCACTCCTTCTCTCATTCGCTCTCCTCCAACCCCTCCCCTCCAATCCCCCCATCTCTCTCTGTAGTGAAATGAAGCAGGAGCTGGAGGAGGAGGGTAGTCGCTGTTTGCTTCTGTCCAAGCAGCACAAGTTCAACGAGCACTGCTGCATCCGCTGCTGCTCTCCCTTTACCTTCCTGCTCAACCCCAAGCGCCCGTGTCTGGACTGCCACTACAACGTCTGCAAATCCTGCCGCACCTACAGTCAGAGCGAGAGGGGCTATATCTGCGCCGCCTGCCAAAAGAGCAGGTAAGTGTCCTCTGGCATACACGTACATGTGTGTAAATACATATACATAAGGATAGAGGGGCCATGTCTGTACTTCCTGGTAAATGAACATGTTACAAAATGCACAGTGTCATGCAATTACATCTGGACAAGGGAGACACCACACCTGCTGGTGTACATGGCAACGCACACATCGTTCAAGTAGATTGCAAGGGGCACATGGAAATAAGGAAATAAAACAAAAAATGTTTATAGCGTGATTTTGTTTTAGACACAGTATTGCTTGTTTATTTATAAGTGGCTTTTAAAATATAATGCTAAATGGTTTAAATATAATAGGTTTTAGGCACATTTTTCTGGTTTCGTGTTTATGAATAGGTGCTTGAGCATTATTGATGTAACTGTTGGGGTACTTAAGAAATAAAATATAATAGGTTGTTAAACCTTCTTCTGGTTTCGTGTTTATGAATAGGTGCTTGAGCATTATTGATGTAACTGTTGGGGTACTTAAGAAATAAAATATAATAGGTTGTTAAACCTTCTTCTGGTTTCGTGTTTATGAATAGGTGCTTGAGCATTATTGATGTAACTGTTGGGGTACTTAAGAAATAAAATATAATAGGTTGTTAAACCTTCTTCTGGTTTCGTGTTTATGAATAGGTGCTTGAGCATTATTGATGTAACTGTTGGGGTACTTAAGAAATAAAATATAATAGGTTGTTAAACCTTCTTCTTCATCAACTTGAACATCTTGAGGAGTTCCCCCTGAATTGAAATAACCTGCACTGTGAAAAGCTCTATGCAAATAAATCTAAATTTAAACTAAATTAAACCTAACCCTCAGAAATGTTTAGATATGTTGAAATTGGCACTAGTATAGTGAGTGTATGGAAATATGAAGCAAGAGGGTTGTCCAGAGTGAATGAGAGCTATTTGTGTATTATTATGGCAATACTGGTCCATGTCAGAAAATAAAGTGGGACTGATTATTAACAGGTTAACAGTTTTGTTTTTCAAACTAAGCAAGCATTATTATTACTTTTCAACATTATTATTATTATTATTATTATTATTATTAATATTATTATTTCTAGCATTTTTTGCATCAGCATTTTAAATATCTGGTGCATTTTTGTCACTTTCAGTGGCATATTTGCCTACAGCCGGTTAACATCTTACCCAGATATTTATTCATGCTTGAGCAGTAATAACCCTTTTTCAGCCCTGTTTGATTTACTAAATGCTGGCTTTTACGACTGCTGAATATGTACCCAGCCCTTTGGAGATTTGATGGTGTGTGTGACTGTGTGTTAGCATTTTTCACAAAGCAAGGCTGGAAAGATAGGAGAGAGCAGGAAGAATAAGTAGAGGTTGGACTAGCGAGAGAGATGGTGAGAATTTCTACAGCATATGTTGATTATTATTTATAGTTTTACTGGGTCATGTGGTCTAAATGCATGTGGGTTGAAAAAAAAATAATTCTGTCATTATTTACTTACCCTCATGTCATTCCAAACCTGAACTGTGATTCTTTCTGTGAGTTTCTCTGTTTTATTGGAGCTGTAACAATACAAGTGTGAGTAAAGAATAATAAGAATTACTCTTATTTTAGGTAACTGTCCCTTTAAAATGTACAGCAGTATGAATCAGTGGTGTGCAGCACAATATGAATCAATCAGGAAAATACATCCCATCATCCTTTGCTGTTTTTCGCTCATACTGTCTCTCACTGTCTTATTTGCTGTCTCCCTCTCTCTTCATATCTTTTTTTCTCTCACGTACACTCACTCCGTGCCCGAGGCGTGGATTCTCCACCAGGATTATTTCTCAGCGAGTTTCCTTTCATGTTCTTTCCATGAAATGTTTGCTGTATGAAAAATCTGACTCACAGATTTCATATTACCAGATATCTACATGTATTTCATGATAACAGCAAATAATGATTTCCTATGTCTCTTGCTGAGCAATATTTCAAGAGACGTACCCCGGCTTTCCACTCACAAAACTGATTACGGCAACAAGGAATGAAATTATGCGTTACTTGAAATGAATGCAGTTATGTAGTCAGATGGCCTTTTGAGAGAGCTGAGAATCACTATGCATAATAAGGAAAGCATTTTAATTGCTTTTGTAAAGAGCATATAATGGCATTTATATTGGGTTGGTAATTAAAGGAATGTTCTGGGTTCAAGACAGGTTAATTTCTATCAGCAGTGTCAGTGATATGTGTTACAGATAATGTTAATATTTCATTAACCCTGAACATTCTTTTAGGTAGGTGTATCATGTGCAAGTGCTCATGTGTGTGTATGAAAGAGAGAGAGAGATGCTGACTCAGATGTTACAGTCACACATCTCCACTCACACTTGCACTTAACACATTCAGTAAGACATCACAACAGTGTATGTTCCCTTTTAAATATAAAAAATGTGTATTTTCATGTTTGTGCATGTTTATGTTTATGCCATTATAAAGGTGAAGTGAGATTTGTCTCTTTGCACTGTCATTAAGTATCACTGTATCTTGTAAGCTCCAGACAGTAACACAGACGTGAGCGTTTGGATGGCGCAACGCACAGATGGTGAAATAATGTTGTGTGAGGTATTTAACCTTTGAAAATTCTGTCTAAGGAATATAAAGTTCAAAATATTTGTTCAACAGCATTTGTTTGAGATAAACGTCTTTACTTTCACTTTTTGTGAATTGAATCCATCCTTGTGGAATAAAAGTATTAAATTATTTGAAAAAAAAATCTTACTTTTTTTTTTAGTTTGAAATTTTGAATGGTACTGTCTTTTTATATTTAGGTTTAGGGAATTAATTTTAGTGTGTAACTTGTTCTGCACTACTGGTGATGCGGACATGAACAGGGGTTAAAGCAAAAAAAAATCCTGAGCCTGAACTTTTTTCCGGGGGGAGGGGATGGGGCAGCACATGCAAAGCATGCAACAACTGTCGCAACTTTAACATTTGAAAGGATACTATGGCAAAGTTATTGCTTTCCTTATTCAAACTGGTTTTTTTTTTCATGAATATATGGTTGACTTGAAGAGTGAAAGCTATATCATACACTTGGAAAATTATGAGCTATATCACTGCTTATCGACACTAGGGGTGTGACAATACACTTAGCTCACGAGATGACACAAAATACAGATACTTGGTTCACTAGAACAATACAATATTTTAATACTATGTTTAAGAAATTTTCAATGACAAAATATTTGTCTCTTAATTACAAAAAGTAAAACAATGCAGTTGTATTTGAAATATTTTAACTAATCTAGGGCTGTAACTAATTATTATTTTGGTAATCAAGTAATCTACTGATTATTTTGACAACTGAGTGATCTGATATTTTTTAGTAACACAAATAGACCTAAGTGAAAACGTCTCAGGTTACTTGTGTAACCATGGTTCCCTGAGTTTCCATTCAATTTTAATATTTGGCCTCATGCAAACTCAGAAACGTTTTTTTTGAAATTGCGAAGTACAATAAATGGCATATTTAGAAATACAATGTATTCTCCTGTGCTGGCAAAGGTTTATAAATGATTTACGTTACAAATCTATTGAGAAAATGCACATTTTTATAGATGAACATTAAGCAATTCAAATTCACAGCATATACAGAGGAAGAGATTAGCGCCTTTCACACATACAGTCTTTACTGGTAAACTACTGGTAAGTTACCATTAAGAGATCATGTGTGAACAGGACC
>NW_015629525.1:135488-144326 GCF_001515625.1 Sinocyclocheilus rhinocerous
GTGCTGTGATTTCGGCTATATTTGCATGTAAAATTAGAGAAGCAACATAATATCTATTTTAACTGAAGGCGCTGCTCCTCTCAGCCGCTCGCTGAACAGAGCAGACGCAGAGAGAGAGGTGTGTGCGCGCTGACTTCGCGCCGTTGCGTCAGTACCAGCGATCACAGAGACTTGCAAAGGTTTGTCCAAGAAGTCGCTAGATTTGTCGCTAGTCGCTTTTTTGGAAAAAAAGTCGCCAGGGGGGTCTGAAAAGTCGCTAAATTGGCAACACTGCTCTGCAGTTGGATACTATTATGCGCGTCTCGTGTTTATAAGAGCAAAATTTCTGATCGGCTAGTAATGTTAGTTTGTAATGTTAGTTTGGTTGAGAGTGAAAGCTGTGCTCCTCTCATACCATTGGTAGGCAAAATCATGGACTCGAAAGTGATATCAAGTTTTTTTTAAATGTAGGATTATTTTTTTCCGCAGCCAAATGCTGCACGCCAGAGATCCGGCAGGGTGCCGGAGAACTTTAAGCCCTGCATGAATATTATTTAAAATTATATGACTAATCAGACTAATAATTTTGCTTGCTGGATGATTAAAAGGGTCATATGATGCGATTTCAAGTTTTCCTTTCTCTTTGGAGTGTTACAAGCTATTCGTGAATAGATAAGATCCCTAAAGTTGCAAAGACTAAAGTCTCAAACCCAAAGAGATATTCTTTATAAAAGTTTTCCCCCACTGGATGCAACAAATGCCTCACTTATAATGGGTTTTAATGTTTTTGTCTCATCGTTCCGGGACATGGCATCACAGTATGGTAAGGGGTGTAACATTTCCATCACACGCTTGAGGTATTCAGCCAATCACAACACACTGGATAGCTGGCCAATCAGAGCACACCTCGCTTTTCAGAACGATGAGCTTTGTAAAAATCGACGCGTTTCAGAAAGGCGGGGCATAGAGGAGAAACAATAATGTACAGTATGTGGAAAATAATGTGTTTTTTGAACCTTAAACCGCATAAACACATTTCATTACACCAAATACACAAAATAATGTTATTTTTAGCAGCATCATATGACCCCTTTAATGGGCTGAAACAGGATCATATCTACAGACATTAATATCACACATTCTTGATGGTGGTTTGCTGTGACTTGGGCCAGTACGAATCTAGAATGCACTAGCATTGTGGTAGCACCACTCACACACATTATATTCAGAATATAACATCTAGTTTAATATATAATAATCAGAATAATTCATCTTCAAAATGATACCAGAACATTTTTACTGCAATACAGATTTACAGATGCTTTTAATGTCCATTCATACACACACAGGGACACAGGGCAGTCATAAAGCATCCCATGGAATGAGGATGACAGTAATTAAATAGAGCAGAGCAGCTTTTAAATGTTCTGTAATCTGAGTTGACAGAGAGGAAGCCGCCTGGAAAGATGTGTTCAGTCAAAATTGAATTATACGTCTCCTTACTTGACCCTCTCCTGAAGGCTTTTACCTCACATACACTGCTAACATGAGTGCAAATGTGACTGAGTTTGAGACTGCTTCCAGGAAGTACCATATATTTGAGAATATGATACTTCCTGGAAGTAGTCACAAACTCAGTCACAAGAATCCTGAAAAACTCTCCCAAGAATCCTAAAAAAAATCTATATGCACAAATACCAAATACATTAAGCAGCACATTTTTTTAAACATCGATAATAATAAGAAATTATTCTTGAGCACCAAATCAGCATATTATAATTATTTCTGAAGGATCATGTGACACTGAAGACAGGAGTAATGGCTGCAATTCAGCCTTGCTATCACATGAATAAATTACATTTTAGAATGCATTTAAATAGGAAAAAGTTATTTTAAGTTAATATTAAGTAATAATTTATTATATTTAGAATTTAAGAAAAAAATCATTTAAGTAATAATATTTCATTGTATGACTGTATTTTTGATCAAATTAATGCAGATGTCATGAGTATAAGAGACTTCTTTCAAAAGCATTAAAAAAATCTTACTGACCCCAAACTTTTGAATGGTAGTACATATATAATTTATTATTACAAAACCTAGCAATCAATATATTATTGCATTAAACTAATATTTTTACTTGGTCATCTTCACAGATTTAATGGGTCTTGAAAATCATGTGTGTTTGTCATATTGTGTTGACAGGCTGCAGCTGTAAGCTTTATGGCTAATTGTCATTTGTCAGTGCACATTTTAGCTCCAGCCATGTGCTAATGTATTATTGTGAGCATGTGGCACATATAACATCTCTGTGTTTGTGTTTGATTGATTTTAATGAGGTAAAGTGCTTCTATGTGTGTTCCTCTCTTAGATACCATATAAGACAATATCATAAGTAAATTCTCTCATGAAACACTAACAATGGCATTTCCTTCATTATTATTAGCATTAATGGCACATTTGTGTTAATGCCTTTATGTTGTATGTTAATGGTTTGAGGTAATGGATACATTTGTGTATATCTGCCATATTAACGGATGAGGTTTCTCTTTTGTGCTATTAAAAGACATAAGAAATTCCTGATAATGCCTCATTCATCTTTATTCATTTTTTTTTTCTTCCATCACCTTGCTGGCACTTGTGAACACACTTCCTGTATATTCATAAAACAAAGGGTCTTTACTGGCATCTGAAGTTCCCTGAAGAACCTTTAACATCCATCCAACCTTAACATTGCAGAAAAGGTTCTTTATTGTGGAAGAAGGTTCTTTAGATTATTTAAATTTATTTTTGAAACCTTTATTTTTAGTTCCTGTTGCTCAAAAGATATATATCTTGAATGCTAAGTTGCTTTGGATAGAAGCATCTGCCAAATTCATAAATGTGACGCTTTGGTATAATCCAGAATTTCTTTATTCTGCTGCCAATAATCATGTCTACAGTCATCCAGCAGATATAGTTATATAATCAACAGAACACACATTAGATATGATCCTCTCTGCTGACTATATTCGGCAGCTAATGCATGGATGAGTCCTTTTCCCAAGGGCACGGTTTTAGCAGAGGCGCTACAATGATCTAATGACCTTCTCTGATCTAGATTGGACACACTCCCAGCAATTGTTTTATTTGAAGATCTAAGGCACTGGTACTCCATCTGCCTGATTAGTTTTGGCTTTTTAATTGTGCATGTGTATATTTATGTGATTGTGGTGCTGTCGTAGATTCTGGGTTATAGCGCTGGGTTTTGAAGCAGCCTGTATATTGGAGTGTCACCAAGAGCTTATATTGCCTGTTTAGTCTCTTTTCTCTCGTCTCAGTTAAAAGGATGGGAGGAAATAGCCCAGGAGGGTTAAAGCGAATGGGTCCCTCTCTTTTCCTTTTGTTCGTTTTCAGCAAGGGTATTTTTAGTTGTGGGTCAGCCATTGCAGCTGAGTGAATTCTATACCTGATGTCCCTAAAAGCTTGTTGGCATATGAAAATCCCCTTCGACTTTGAGAAACTTTCCTTAAAGGTCTTTTTTTAAATCATTTTATTTCCCCCTTGGCAGTCTACTTATAATGTTAGGTTTCTGGCACCAAGAACATTTTTTACACAGTAATTTAGTTTAGTCATTTAATTTAGCCATTTTGGCTTTTTTACCTTGAAGTCTTTTATATAAATGCCCTCTGTTATAACTGGCTAACCTTTATAAAATACACAGCAACACCAATTTATTAGTGATGAGTTTTTTCAGGTCTATTTTTGCTTCCCCATCTTCCAGTAATGGCCATTTTCTAAAACATATATGTTGTGTCAGGTTTGGCACTGTTCAGCACATTTAGGTTTTTCATTTAGTTTCAAATCAACTTTTGAGACTGGGAAGAAGTATATTCACTAGAACACACTAGTCCTAACCCTAACCCAAAAATACAGTAAAACAGTGATATTATGAAAAAGTATTACACAAATGTGGAATTAAAATATCAGCATATTATAATTATTTCTGAAGGATCATGTGACACTGAAGACAGGAGTAATGGCTGCAATTCAGCCTTGCCATCACATGAATAAATTACATTTTAGAATGCATTTAAATAGGAAAAAGTTATTTTAAGTTAATATTAAGTAATAATTTATTATATTTAGAATTTAAGAAAAAAATCATTTAAGTAATAATATTTCATTGTATGACTGTATTTTTGATCAAATTAATGCAGATGTCATGAGTATAAGAGACTTCTTTCAAAAGCATTAAAAAAATCTTACTGACCCCAAACTTTTGAATGGTAGTACATATATAATTTATTATTACAAAACCTAGCAATCAATATATTATTGCATTAAACTAATATTTTTACTTGGTCATCTTCACAGATTTAATGGGTCTTGAAAATCATGTGTGTTTGTCATATTGTGTTGACAGGCTGCAGCTGTAAGCTTTATGGCTAATTGTCATTTGTCAGTGCACATTTTAGCTCCAGCCATGTGCTAATGTATTATTGTGAGCATGTGGCACATATAACATCTCTGTGTTTGTGTTTGATTGATTTTAATGAGGTAAAGTGCTTCTATGTGTGTTCCTCTCTTAGATACCATATAAGACAATATCATAAGTAAATTCTCTCATGAAACACTAACAATGGCATTTCCTTCATTATTATTAGCATTAATGGCACATTTGTGTTAATGCCTTTATGTTGTATGTTAATGGTTTGAGGTAATGGATACATTTGTGTATATCTGCCATATTAACGGATGAGGTTTCTCTTTTGTGCTATTAAAAGACATAAGAAATTCCTGATAATGCCTCATTCATCTTTATTCATTTTTTTTTTCTTCCATCACCTTGCTGGCACTTCCTGTATATTCATAAAACAAAGGGTCTTTACTGGCATCTGAAGTTCCCTGAAGAACCTTTAACATCCATCCAACCTTAACATTGCAGAAAAGGTTCTTTATTGTGGAAGAAGGTTCTTTAGATTATTTAAATTTATTTTTGAAACCTTTATTTTTAGTTCCTGTTGCTCAAAAGATATATATCTTGAATGCTAAGTTGCTTTGGATAGAAGCATCTGCCAAATTCATAAATGTGACGCTTTGGTATAATCCAGAATTTCTTTATTCTGCTGCCAATAATCATGTCTACAGTCATCCAGCAGATATAGTTATATAATCAACAGAACACACATTAGATATGATCCTCTCTGCTGACTATATTCGGCAGCTAATGCATGGATGAGTCCTTTTCCCAAGGGCACGGTTTTAGCAGAGGCGCTACAATGATCTAATGACCTTCTCTGATCTAGATTGGACACACTCCCAGCAATTGTTTTATTTGAAGATCTAAGGCACTGGTACTCCATCTGCCTGATTAGTTTTGGCTTTTTAATTGTGCATGTGTATATTTATGTGATTGTGGTGCTGTCGTAGATTCTGGGTTATAGCGCTGGGTTTTGAAGCAGCCTGTATATTGGAGTGTCACCAAGAGCTTATATTGCCTGTTTAGTCTCTTTTCTCTCGTCTCAGTTAAAAGGATGGGAGGAAATAGCCCAGGAGGGTTAAAGCGAATGGGTCCCTCTCTTTTCCTTTTGTTCGTTTTCAGCAAGGGTATTTTTAGTTGTGGGTCAGCCATTGCAGCTGAGTGAATTCTATACCTGATGTCCCTAAAAGCTTGTTGGCATATGAAAATCCCCTTCGACTTTGAGAAACTTTCCTTAAAGGTCTTTTTTTAAATCATTTTATTTCCCCCTTGGCAGTCTACTTATAATGTTAGGTTTCTGGCACCAAGAACATTTTTTACACAGTAATTTAGTTTAGTCATTTAATTTAGCCATTTTGGCTTTTTTACCTTGAAGTCTTTTATATAAATGCCCTCTGTTATAACTGGCTAACCTTTATAAAATACACAGCAACACCAATTTATTAGTGATGAGTTTTTTCAGGTCTATTTTTGCTTCCCCATCTTCCAGTAATGGCCATTTTCTAAAACATATATGTTGTGTCAGGTTTGGCACTGTTCAGCACATTTAGGTTTTTCATTTAGTTTCAAATCAACTTTTGAGACTGGGAAGAAGTATATTCACTAGAACACACTAGTCCTAACCCTAACCCAAAAATACAGTAAAACAGTGATATTATGAAAAAGTATTACACAAATGTGGAATTAAAATAACAAATTTTTTATATATTTTATCATATATATTTTAAAATATAATTTATTCCTGTGATGTCAAAGCTGAAGTTTCAAGTAACTTTTCTTTTTATTATCAATGTTGAAAATAGTTGCTTAATATTTTTTGTTGTTGTTGTGGAAACCATGGATTTGTTTGTTTGTTTGTTTGTTTGTTTGTTTTTGTAACATTATAAATGTCTTTAATGTCACATTTTTATCATTTTAATGTATACTTGCTGAATAGAATGACTAATTTCTTTTTTTTTAATGTTCACACAAGAATGCTTATTTTTTGGAAAATGGGGTAAAGCCGAGAAATGGCTAATTTAGTGAGCAAGTTTTATTTGGCAGCTTTTACCCTCAGACTACTCTAAATGAGTTTAAGCCATCAGTCTGGGTTAGGAGTGAGGCTGCTGTATTTAATTTTGTCAGGCACAGAGGAGCGTTCTCCACACATTAAATGAATGTTATCCTGCTTCTGTTCCACTGTGTTAACATTTACCTCAACATGAATGATGTTAGCCAAGATCAACAGCTTTGTTAGCTCAACTTATCCTCACTCGTGGCATTTCAGAAAGAAAACTCAGCAACACCTGTTCTGTGACTATGACATCCTGACAGGTATCACAAGAAGCAGTGCTATAGTTAGGCTAAGCCTTGCTTATACTTATACTTATACTTATGCTTATACATATATATAGCCTTGCTTATATATACTTGACCATATACAGTACATATTTCTATTCCTGAAGGAATTGAGGGTGTACTTGGTTTGACTATTAATCTGGCCTCATAAACACTCACAGCTGCACTGAAAAGTGAAAATGTAAATGTAATTATTTGTTTGTCTGATATTTCTGATGCAATGCTCCCTCTCTTTGCCTCCCTCTTCTTCAGTTCAGATTAATTCTAGGTGATGTTTTACTGGCATGAAAACCAGCAGTGTAAAAATTATTGTTCTGATTTTTCTTCTCTTTTTCGGTCAGGATGAGACCAGAAATTCTTTGCACATTCCAGTAATCTCAATTGCCCATTCTGTCTCACTGAATCCC
Source organism: Sinocyclocheilus rhinocerous (assembly GCF_001515625.1). Classification (NCBI taxonomy): domain Eukaryota; kingdom Metazoa; phylum Chordata; class Actinopteri; order Cypriniformes; family Cyprinidae; genus Sinocyclocheilus; species Sinocyclocheilus rhinocerous. The sequence goes on from NW_015629525.1 coordinate 142,674, forward strand.
AGTTGCACTGGCATTTCGGGAACATCACCTCCCTTCATCTCTACAGTTCCATCCCAGTACATCAGGAAACTGTTTTCTGAGCACCTGCTGTTGTGCCATAATGCTTTACTGTGCTTCATTGATTCAGGTCACTAACCTCATTCTATCAGAGCCCTATTGTGTGTCTCTGTTGCATTGTTTCACCTTTTGGATTCGGCCCAACTAGAAACATGCTTTGCATTTGTGTGAATGTGTATGTTTGACTAATGATCACACAGCTCTGTGTCTGGAGGTTTTCCATTGTCCTTGATATTGGATACGTGGCCTGAAAAGAGCCATGCAGTGGCATAGATTTATATAAAATTTTATAAAATTGCACGTTTTATTGTACAGGGAATCACAGTGGTGTTGTGAGCACCACCCATATGTGTGCCCTTATGTCCATTTGCAGAAACATTTTAAATAATTTATCTAATGTACTTATAAAAGGTAATGATGAGATATAAAGTCAAAATTACAATAAACAAAGTATGAGTTGTAAGATATAAAGTCACATTGTGATACATAGTCACAATTTTGAAATAGAAAGTCACAACTGTGAAATGCGAAGTTACAGTTATGACAATTGTGAGATATTACAAAGCCCAGCAAATGGCATGCAGAATTATTTTTTCCACATTTTATTTTAAACATGACCACAATTTACCTAAACAAGGAAACAAATTCACTAACATGAAAATTGACCACAGAATACAGTTTATGCTAATGCAGTAGTGCCAGTTCTGAATTCTGAATTGAAAATATGCAAAAATCAAGCTTGTGTAGCCTGAAGCATGGGAGCAAATTCATGGCCATAATAAATATGTATATATATATATATAGTGGCGGGAGGAGCAAACGACAAACACAGTGGGTGTGGCGTCAGGCCTTGGAGAGGCTTTTATTTACAGAAAATCTACATAAAAATGTCTAAAACAGGGAATAAAGTGTCCAAAGGGAAAGAACGTTCGAAATAAACAGGGGATCTGGTGTCCTCGTCGTGCTGCGGGGTTCGTGAAGGTGGGGCAGTGTTCGGGAAGGAAGGGTCCAGGTAAGGGGCGGAGTCCGGCTTCTTTCAGCAGCTTCATCCTTCTCTTGGCCCATTGCGCTCGAAGGGACTAGACGGCCCGGCATCCCGGGTGCGGTTCTCGTCCGGACCGCAGGTCCGGCAGCTCGCATCTTCGGCGGCACGGAGATCCCTTAACGCTACCTTCCTGGACCCACGAGGACACCAGCGTGCATGCACGGGAGGGAGACCGGTCTCTCGAGGAGAGGCGCACTCGGCATATTAACAGCGGTATGGCGCGCACTCCGTGCCAAAATCAAATGTTCGAACGACCGACCGACCGATCGAACGTCAAACCGAACGTCTATCCGAACGTCTTGAGCTTTGAGCGTATTACACTGCGGGTGACCCACGTGACGACCAGACGTGACGTCAGCGTCTTGAAATTAGCTGGTTTTTAAACATTTAAGGAGCCAAGCTGCTGTGTAAAGACTATAAATGGACATTACAAGCATTAGGCTACAATAAAGATATTTTGTACCTAAAAGAATACTCAACCATTTCCTGCATGCTGCTGTAGGCCTACTTACCTGCTGTACTGCTGAACTTACTGTCAGTGGCGCCTGCAG
>NW_015629525.1:146505-146928 GCF_001515625.1 Sinocyclocheilus rhinocerous
CAGTGGAGACATTAGCAGAGAATGAAGAGAGGAGTGATCGATATACATTAAGGTCAGTAGGATTTTGTGATTTGCACTATACTCTTTCTGCAGCTCTGAGCTTAGAACGATGCTCACGGAGAGCATCAGATAGCCAAGGGGCAGAATAGGTGGTACGAGCTGGCCTGGAAGACAGGGGGCAGACACTGTCTAAACAAGATGTAAGAGGGGAGCAGAAAGTATCAGTAGCACTGTTAACATCAAGAGATGATAACTGTTCAGGGGAAGGAAGCAAAGATCAAACCATATGTGGAGCAGTGTTGTGTGTAAATAAGGTCCAGGTGGTTGCCTGATTTGTGAGTAGCCGTAGTTAAAGGTGGGGTAAGCGATTTTCAAAAACGCTTTAGAAAACTGATTCGGGCCGAATAGCAAAACAAACTTGTA
>NW_015629525.1:146938-147177 GCF_001515625.1 Sinocyclocheilus rhinocerous
CAGCTTTCCAGCGCTGGAGAGAACTCAAGGAGCGGAAGGCCTGCGATCGGACGCCGAGGTTGCTTTGTTTCTTCTCGATAGGTGAGTAACACCGTGTCTGCACCGCAACAGCTAAAGTCTGTCTAGTACACTAGACGCAACAAAACAACTGTTGAAAATCATTTGAAATTTCTGTCAATATATCATGAATAGAAAGCAGCAGCAGTTTTCTGTCGGGGATTTGTCATGTCGTGCCGCGC
>NW_015629525.1:147413-157002 GCF_001515625.1 Sinocyclocheilus rhinocerous
CTATCAAAATAGGGGCGAGACCCTTTTGGGGTAGGGGCGTGTTTGTTTTGGTGATTTCAAAGGTCAACATTGGCTACCAGAAATCGCTTACCCCACCTTTAACACTTATATATATATATATATATATAAAACGCATTAACACATGCGATTAATTAAATAATACAATTTATTTAAAAAATAAATAATTTAACGCAATTAACGCAAAATTACTGAAGCACAATTTCTATTCTAACCCATTAACCCAATTTGCTTCTCTGATCGCACACATTGTATTTATGCACAGGCACAGACATTTCCGTACATTCACGTTGTTTCCACACACATTCACGATAATGTTTTGATTTGTCATGTGTATGTTGCTGTGTTTAGTTTTTCTGAATGGATCCGTGTACTGTAGTAGATTGCACTGTACACATAGGCTACTATACAATTCTGATTTTTTTTTTGCATTTTTTTTTTTCCTTATATGGGCTCCTTATATCATTTGGTTCTTTGGTGTCCTTTTGGAGTTTCCTTTTGGAGTTCTTTTGGAAAGGCATCTAAATTTATCTTGAAAAAAGCTTGCAGAAAATACAGATTTTTGAGAATCACCCTTCAATCTTTTGGTTTACTTTGCTGGATATAGCAAATGATGACAAAATAAACATTTGAAACAAGATAAATGGTCTATGCTTAATTTTATGAAGTGTGCGATTAATCGCGATTAATCACAGAAAAAGGGGGTGATTAATTAGATTAAATATTTTAATCGATTGACAGCCCTAATATATATATATATTTTTTTTTTTTTGTGTGTGTGTGTAGTGTAGTGTAGTGTAGTGTAGAACTTCCATAGCTTTTGTTATGTCGAGATCACAAGAAAACAAAAAAGAAAAATAATCAAAATCTATGGCCTCTTAGAACCTCCGTACTATATAGCATATACATTTGCAATTTCTTTTTTATAATTTTTTTCACACATATTTTTTTTCTGCACAGCCATCAGAAAACAAGTTGCACATATTTGTTTGTATTAATCAATAGAAATAATTTGTTATATAGCGCTTCACAGAAAGAATGCAAGTATAGCACTATAGTCTGCATAATCTACAAAAAGTGTTTGCCAAGCCTATATTTCAGAAACATATGTCAAATCGCCATTAAAATGCTTTAGCTAAAAATGCATTTATAAGGTTTGTTCAGCTAATGCACATATGCGTTTTAGTCCAGCAACAATCTGTTCAAGTACACAAACGCAGTCTCAAACGCATGCCCATTTGCTTGCAAGTGTTCAGCTCTTGCATAACAAGTAAAGTTAAATGTATTAATATTGTTGCTAGCTAGCATGTTGACAAATGTGAGCAAAATTCTCTTCAAACTGTTGTTCTACCAGTTATTGACATGAAAATTGACCATACAAGAAGAGAACTTGTGTAGAACTTGTGTTTGCATTAACATACAGTACTTGCATGAAGTATGTTTCTTTAACTGGAACTACTTATTTAAATGGAATGCGAGACATCCTATCATACAGTAATTGTGTTTTGTGTTTCTCTCATTTATTCACATGCAGCTTGTCTCTGTGGTTTAGAAAGCGACATATGATGAAGACGGGTATTTATGATAGCAGTTCTATTTAGAGGTCAAAATGATGTATTTTATTAATACCCTTTCATTGCTCACCCTTTATCTTTTTCCTTTCCATTCTCGCTCTCTCTCTTTCTTTCCCCTTCTGTCTCTGACTGTAAATTGAAGTGAATTCAGATATTGACATCTCAGCAGTTTCATATTCACAAGGCAAACTCCATGCCTCAAGAGTAGCGTTTGAAGATGAGAGGGCCGAGGGAGAGAGAAGGAGAGCAAGTGGTACTGAGGGTGAGTGAGAGATGAGAAGGGCCTGTGGTAGAGAGGGAGGGGATCTGAGCTTCTGTGCAAACATTTTCATAATTGCTGAAATTCCTCATTGTCACAATGCCACACGTCTCCTGTTGTCCTTTTTTTGCTTACACTACACGTTCTTTCAAGGTCAAACTGAAATGGACCCTCATTAGTTATCAAAACATTTTGTACATTTGTATGAAACAAAAAAAAAACATGCCTGTTCATACAAATCACTGCAGTTACCTGCTGAAATGAACACTAGAAACATTCCAATTGATGAATCCTAACATAGTGTTTACGTGAACGCTAAATAAAGTGATTGGGTTGATGTGTGCATTTATATGTTACAAGCTTCCAATTGGATTTGACCTTTTGCAGACTTCATATTTATTGATTTCAGGTCCTAATTAGGAGACGACAAGCACACAAACCTTGGTGCTATGCTACTTATATTTATCAAGCAGAAAAAATGCCACTTCCCTTACTCAAAACAAGGTGTCTGTGGATGAGAGTCTAAAGCAAGGACTGGTGGAACAATATTTGTCCTGCACCATTTCACAGACAATGGGAGATTTTAGAGGACACGACAGTCATTTATGACACTTATAATTCAACAACAAGAGCTTGTTACGTGTGGCATATATGTCATTTCTATGTTATGCACATAATCCTCAATTTTTTGGTTTTCAGTTGGATCAAGTGTTTACATGGCCTATTCAACAGATTAGAAAATGTTTAAACCACGCCTTACAGTCTGATTGAAATTTAAATCGGATTTGACCTATTAATTCCCATTGACGTGGTTACATGTGATTTTTTTTTTTATTCGGACTGGGCTACTAAAATTGATTATTTGGGTCCATATAAACCCAGTTAGTGAGGTTACAAAACTGAATGCGCCTTTATGGCCACTCAATAGACAATTCACTTTGAAAGTATTGCAAAATGTGTCACAAGCAATGTAATATCAGTTTGTAGAAATGTCAACACAGACACATTTTTCCAATGAGGGTTGGATAATCAAGCTAAGTGCACAGTAGTTGCTATGCTAACAGTGTGATACTTTAAGAAGCATAAAATACACAGCACACATAAATATTGGGTAAACTAGACCTACTCTACATTTTTTAAATAATAATTTATCTAGGTTTCTCAGCCATCTTGGGCACTTTTTTCACTGAATTTGTCACAATGCATTATAGGGTTGCTTTCATTAATAGACATGCCACTAGTACCATAAACACTGCCTTTTTCTGTCTCTCATTCTTTGCAGTTCCCTTGCACAAAAAGACAAATGAATATGTTGTACGTACACATATTTAGTGCAGCACATTGTTCAGTTCCTTGAAGGAGACCCAGAGTGCATGCATAACAATTAAAGGATATGCTAATGTGCATTTCCCTTTGTCCCTACTGCGCACTGTTCAAAAGCACTTCTAATTGATGTTTCTGTTCTTTCATTCTCACTCAAACACGTACACACCTTTCTGCATATCAATGATTGCGCAGTGGAAAGGCCCCCTGGTGCTTTGATAGAGGTGTGCAATGTTTTTTAAGCTGAGAGATTCCTGTGGAAGAAAAAAATGCATGGCTCCCATCTTCAGGTAAAATTTTGCAAGCGACGAAAATCTTCAGAGATGTTTTCATTGATATAATTCGCTGTACTTCATTGATGTTTTAAGCGAGTTTTCCTGTGCTGTAGTTAGCGTTTGATTCAGTTTGGTGAGTCACACACTCAATTTTGAATTGTAAAACTGTTTCAAATCCTTTTTGGTATTCCCAGCCAGCTCAAACTGATCTGTTTTTTAAAGCTGAATCTTGTATGATTTAAGCTCATACAAAAGGGCTGAGCAGAAGCCCTGGGTAAACAAAAGGTTTTGTTCTCTTATCCAGGGGTTTTCAATCTTTTGGATGACACGGACCCCCAAATGTGATTGATCATCCTTAAGCTAGGGGATCCCATCCTAAAATTCAAAAGGCAGCTATATATTTTCATGTATAAGATGATTTTATGAATATGTGTGAAATAATATTTGTGATCCTGGACAACAAAACCAGTCATAAGTCGCACGTGTATATTTGTAACAATAGCCAACAATACATTGTATGGGTCAGAATTATTGATTTTTCTTTTATGCCAAAAATCATTAGGATATTAAAGGGGTCATATGATGTTGCTAAAAAGAACATTATTTTGTGTATTTGGTGTAGTGAAATGTGTTTATGCGGTTTAAGGTTCAAAAAACACATTATTTTGGATGCTAAATCAGAGAGACTGAAAGAGAGATATAAGCTGAACTACCAACAATCAGATAGAGAAGTGAAGAGACTGGCAAGATCGGATAAAAGAGCGTTCATGGATAGCCTTGCAAGCCAGGCAGAAGAAGCAGCTAGCAGGGGAGAACAAGGAAAGGTATAGAAAATAACCAAGGTAATCTGTGGCAAATATTGTGGAATTAGAGACACACCAATCAAAGACAAAAACAGGCAACTGCTGACATCAGAAATGGAAATTGAGTATCGCTGGGCTGAGCATTTCAGTGAAGTCTTGAACAGGCCACCACCAACATCGGAAGCTGACATTCAGGAAGCGGAGCTTGATCTTGACATCAATACTGCACCACCAGAGAAGGAAGAAATCATTGAAACCATAATGTTCCTTAAAAACAAGAAAGCCCCTGGACAAGACAATATGAATGCAGAACTGTTCGAGACAGATCCAGAGCTTGCAGCCAAGATGCTTCTCCCGGTCTTTACAGCAATATGGAAAGAAAAAGAGATGCCAACAGACTGGTCAGAACTACAGGAAACCAGTCAAGAGGTGTGAGATGGAAACTCTTCTCTAAACTTGAAGATCTGTATTTTGCTGACGATCTGGTTCTGATCTCTCACACACACCAGCACATACAGGAGAAGACATACCATATTAATACATATGCTGAACAGATAGGTCAGAGGATCAACCTGCAGAAGACAGAGGTGATGACACTCAATATCCCAAATCCCCAACCAGTGCAGGTAAATAGAGAATGTCTTCCAATGACCAAAGATTTCACCTACTTGGACAGCATTGTCAGTAATGATGGAGGAGTGGACAACGACATAAAGAATCGTCTTAGCAAGGCCAGAAATGCATTTAGAATGCTGAATAGTGTCTGGAGGTCCCAGCAGTACTACACAAAGACTAAACTGAAGTTGTACCAGAGCTGTGTGCTTTCCACCATGTTATATGGTTCAGAGTGCTGCAGGATGACAGACAGTGACCTGAAAAACTCTCTGTTTTCCACACAAAGAACTTAAGGAGAATCATGTGAATTTTCTGGCCAAACACCATCTCTAATGAACAATTGCTTGCTCGTTGTAAACAGGACAGCATTGGAACCATCATCATGAGAAGAAGATGGAGGTGGATTGGGCACTTGCTAAGGAGAGATCCTAAAGATATTACCCGCACAGCCCTTTTTTGGACACCAAAGGGCAAAAGTAAGAGAGGCAGACCAAAGAACACCTGGCTGTAGATGGATAGATAGATGACTGTAGAACAAGAACTAAAGAAATTAAACCACACTTGGGGCACCATCCGGCAGCTGGCCCAAAACAGACAGGAGTGGAAGACTTTTGTTGCTGCCCTACATGCCAAGGGCATAATGGGTAGTAAGCAAGTAAATAAGTAAGTAAGTATTATTTTATTTTATTTTATTACACTGTTATTCATTTAATCAAATTTCTTATTATTTGCTTATTTTTAGTTTTTCTCTTAACTTTTTCTTTGACACTCCTTTGCAGCCCCAGTGTACAGTATGTGGAAAATAATGTGTTTTTTCAACCTTAAACCGCATAAACACATTTCATTACACCAAATACACAAAATAATGTTATTTTTTAGCAATGTCATATGACCCCTTTAATAATGTTAACCAAACAACAAAAGTAAAAGAGAGAATCATTTACTCCTGTTAACTAAATAACTTTTGTAGCTTATTAGGTATTGTTGTATTTTTACATGATTACAAAACAAAAAAGAATAAATCCCATGCACTATCCGCACTTGCAAAAGCTTTTTATTATTTTAGATTTTTGTTGTTGTTCCTACACACCTATCAATTACCTACAGCTGTGCGAGGGTCATTTTTGATTGTTTAATTTTACATTATTGCAAAGTGCACTTTTTTAAAATGTGTACTTAAGTGTGTTAAGAAACAGTCATGATAGCGTATTCTCTCTTTAAGTGCACTGAAGGCCAATTCACACTGCAAACTACAACAGACATGTTTGTCAGGTTTTGTCAGATCAGTGTATCACACAAGTGTCATATTAAACCAGTTCTTTATTTTCCCTTGCACTTCAAACAAGCACTAAATCAAGTACTAATGAGCTGATGATCTGAATCAGGTGTGTTTGATTAAGGATCGATTGACATAAAGGGTGACCAATAGTAATGAATTATGAAAAAAAAAAAATAATAATTTTAAATGAGCGTCAGATCTGACAGAAGCCTTTGGATCTAATGACAAAACACTCTGACTCATTGCTGCTTTGATTATCTGTCACTGCAAACTGGAAAAATGACTCGGCAGAGAAGTGACTTCAGAAGACCTGTGGATTACAAACAGTAAATTGTTAAAAGTTGGCAGCGAGTGTGTGCAATTTCTCTGAATATCTGTCTGGAACAGTATGAACGATGCAGCAAAGTTTACATGTTGCTCAGATTTATCTCACAAAATAGTTTCAGCATCTTAAAGCAATAGTTCAAGCAAAAATAAAATCTTTACTTACCCTCAAGTTGTTCCAAGCCTGTTTAAGCACCACAAAAGTGGTTCATACAAACTGCACACTATATTCCAAGTCTTCTGAAGCCAGACGATGGCTCTGAATGAGGAATAGAACAAGTGTAAGTTATTTGCTCATTGTTATTTACTTACTTGACATCTAAATCTTTACTTACCCTCAAGTTGTTCCAAGCCTGTTTAAGCACCACAAAATTGGTTCATACAAACTGCACACTATATTCCAAGTCTTCTGAAGCCAGACGATGGCTCTGAATGAGGAATAGAACAAGTGTAAGTTATTTACTCATTGTTATTTACTTACTTGACATCTTCCTTTGTGGTATTTATCATGTTCTTGAAAGTATATGAGCAACAGTGTATCATTCATGAAAAAATTATTGTTCTTATACGCGTGCATGTAGCTAGTGCAAAGAAATAAACATGTGGTGTGATGTGGGATCTCTTGGGCTTATTGAAGACATGCTCACTGATTTGCATTTTGGTCACAGCTGCTCCCTTGGATTGGAATATTATTAGTAAATAATAATAATACAATTTTGGTCTGGTCCTAACACAAAGTTAACAGATGACTTGAAATTCTATTTTTTTAAATCTTTATAGTCTTATTGCTAAAGTACGGAGCCCCTAAAGGGACATGGTGGTGGGGAAAAAATTCAGGGTGAGAGGAAATTTTTTTTTGCGTTCTCTCGCAAAGATATTTGCGTTCCCTCGCAATGTGGGATCTCTTGGGCTTATTGAAGACATGCTCACTGATTTGCATTTTGGTCACAGCTGCTCCCTTGGATTGGAATATTATTAGTAAATAATAATAATACAATTTTGGTCTGGTCCTAACACAAAGTTAACAGGTGACTTGAAATTCTATTTTTTTAAATCTTTATAGTCTTATTGCTAAAGTACGGAGCCCCTAAAGGGACATGGTGGTGGGGAAAAAATTCGGGGTGAGAGGAATTTTTTTTTTGCGTTCTCTCGCAAAGATATTTGCGTTCCCTCGCTTCCCTTTTGCGTTCTCTCGCAAAGATATTTGCATTCCCTCACAAAACTTTTGCGTTCTCTCGCAAAAAATATTTGCGTTTTGCGAGGGAACGCAAATATCTTTGCGAGAGAACGCAAAAGTTTCTTGAGGGAACGCAAAGTTTCTCGAGGGAACGCAAAGTTTCTCGAGGGAACGCAAAAAATCGGACAAATATTTTTTCCTCCCACCCCAAATTTTTTCACTCAATCTGATTTTTTTCCACCACCATGTCCCTTTAGGGGCTCCGTACTAAAGTCCTATAGCTTAATTGTATATATTTTTTTAATTCTTCTGTATTTTAGAGATGTTAGTTTAATTTTACTGTGTGCCCAGCTTTCAAAGCCATATGGTTGTCTTGCAGCATAACTAGTTTCTTTTGAGAACTGTAGACTGTGTCTGAGAGAGAGAATGTTGTAAATGGTGTAAATATTCAATCCAGTGGGACTAAATTTGAGTTTTCTGCATTAATGTGAAATCTGGAAAGCCTGAGGATAGTCTCAGTGTTGTGCTCTGGACATGCACAGACACTCTTGCATTGTAAATAATTGTAGTGCTTGATATTACGTGCACATTCTGGTTGGGGATTGTTCTAAATCCCCTATTAGTCTGCAATTAACCCATGCAATTAAAACTGCTTAACATGCAGACTCCAGTCAAACTTTTTTTTTTTTTTGAGTCTTGGGTACAGAAAACTTTGTTTTTAAGAAATGTATTATTACATTTGAAAATTCCAAAATTATTCCCAATTCTAGAATATGTCACACAGTGTTATTTTAATTAATTTTTTTTTGTTATACTTTTAATATTTTTTAAACATGGGCTCATTGGAAAAAAGCGTATTGTACAGTATGTAAACTTGTTCGGTTAGCTCACCTGGTACAGCATTGTAGCCTACTTGCGATGTGGAGCATTCAGACTCCAGTCAAACTTTTTTTTTTTTTTTTGAGTCTTGGGTACAGAAAACTTTGTTTTTAAGAAATGTATTATTACATTTGAAAATTCCAAAATGATTCCCAATTCTAGAATATGTCACACAGTGTTATTTTAATTAATTTTTTTTTGTTATACTTTTAATATTTTTTAAACATGGGCTCATTGGAAAAAAGCGTATTGTACAGTATGTAAACTTGTTCGGTTAGCTCACCTGGTACAGCATTGTAGCCTACTTGCGATGTGGAGCATTCAGGAACAAGTCAACAAGTCTGGTGAATTACAAGTCATGACACTTGATTAAAAAGCTCAAAGCCTAGAAGCAAGTTAAAATGGCACGGTAAATACTAGGGCTGGGTTTTGACACAAATTTCACAATTCGATTCGATTCTCATTCACAAGCTTGCAATTCGATTTGATTCCCGATTCGATTCAATATCGATTATTTTGGATATATATCTGGTACACATGCAAAATTTTCTCAAGGAAAAAAAAAATCTTATACAAATGCTGTAAAATATACGTGAGAGTCAGTTGGTACTACATTATTATAATATTGAAGGTTAAAACTGACTGATTTTTTAGATTTAAATTACACTTAATGAAGTTTTTATAATAAAAGTTACAATTACATAATATTTCTACTTCAATTCGTTTTTTTAAATATAAACATTTAAATGGTGGCTATCATAAAAAAAATATAAATTACACTTTGAAGAACAGTAAAAGTTATAATACATATATGGTGCGTATATTTAGCAAAATGCTCCTCTCTACAGTTTATTTTTCTAGCTGGTTACAATTACATAATATTTCTACTTCAATTCGTTTTTTTAAATATAAACATTTAAATGGTGGCTATCATAAAAAATATATAAATTACACTTTGAAGAACAGTAAAAGTTATAATACATATATGGTGCATATATTTAGCAAAATGCTCCTCTCTACAGTTTATTTTTCTAGCTGACTAATGAGTTTATGGTCACCGAAT
>NW_015629525.1:157132-179036 GCF_001515625.1 Sinocyclocheilus rhinocerous
GTGCATATATTTAGCAAAATGCCCCTCTCTACAGTTTATTTTTCTATCTGACTAATGAGTTTATGGTCACCGAATATGTTTTTTTCTGAGGTAAATGTGACATTACGTGACATTGTTTACAGGCTGTTATATTGACGTCTTTGTGTAGCTGAAACACTGATTGAGCGATTACATGAGACAGGATACGGATGGTAAAGTTGTACTCTTTATTTTAACTTACCTTCAGATGTTTAGTAATGTTTATTTTGTGCTGAAACTGGTATTAATGTGGAGCAGATGATCAGTTCACGTTCGCCTCGCGTTGCCACTTTTATTGAACAGCGATCACTCCACAAAACAGCGCCAAAACGGCATTTATTGTTTGAATACCGCAATATAATCTGCTAATTATCACTATAAATTTCAAATCTTTATTTCTTTTAAATTTAAATGCAGATTTTTGCTACTAAAGGAACATTGTAGAAACTAGACCATTAATTGTGGTTTTAAACTACTCTTTATGGTCAGAACATGAAAAACACTTCATGTTTTTTAATTTTTTACTTCAGTACAGTTTGCAGTGCAGACTGCAATATCAATATAAATGTCTCTTAGAAATGCTCATTTAACAGTAGCTTGAGTTGACAATAGTAGTAGCTTGAGTTAGGATGCAGATGTAAATTTGTTCATTATCAAAAACAGTAACATCTGTAAAAATTGTTACAACCTCATTTTTATATGGTAAAATGTAATTATTCTGACTGTTTGTGTTTTATTAAAATTAACCATTGGTATTTCATAGTAGCATACATTTAGATGATGATAACCACCGTTAAAACCACACATAGCCTATAGCACCTCAATACCATGGGAAAATGTAACTTATGGATACATTATAAACGTATTAAAAACTTTAGTCTAAATACATTTCGTATAAATGCACACACGCTATAGCTTAATCACAGAAAAATACTGTAAAAATATTCCATTACTCCTTTAATGCATGTCTACATCAATAATATAATACAATTTTATATCAATGTCCCACATTTCTGCCACAATAACATAGGATACTACAGTAAATACATGGTAAATGATGCCGATTTGTTGATTGAAAAGGCTTATGACTGTATCGTTGCACACAGAGTTTCTGCTGTTTGTCAGCCCTGTTTCATCTGGCTTTAAACTAGTTTAAATCACCGAGTCATTTGTGTTCTTCTCTGAATTCAAGCGCTTCACACTGGATCTTACAACACTGTTAATTGCTCGCATAACCGAGACTCATCAGCGAGTAAACGCATTTGCTCTAGTGAGCTCACGCTTTCAAATGAGTAGCGCTGTTTCGTTCCACTTTTGGTGCATAAACATTGCATTGAACATTTATCGAACTCTTGTTGTTTTATCAGGGAAAATTATATTGCGATAATGATTGTTATTGTTTTATCGCCCAGTCCTATCACATTAGATTTGCTAACAATAATGGTTAGGTTTAATGTGGGTGGGTCGATATTTTCAAATGCAATTCAGCATTATCATTTTAGTGCCACTTCCACAACACGTAGGCCTACAAACTGTGGTGTATTTAATGTTAAGAAACATCAAAAGTATGTTTTGAGTTTATTGAGCTGTGTAAGTGCCATCCGGCATAGCTTGTTATTCAGGAAGATTGTAAGTATGACAATCTGTTATGTATGTGTTAAACAGAGTAGAGCATTAGTGCCCCCTGCAGGCTGAGTTTTACTTTGGAGCTGACTAACTTGTAGATGGTTGGGTCCATAGTCACAAAGACGGTTATTAAACTTTGGTTGTCTTTTAATCATGGCTTCAATGAGTCCTTAAAACACGAACTTTCGGTTTCTTCGAAATCCCAGGTGGCTGCTCGGCCACAACAATTTGGCTCTTGTTGTTTTATAAGGGAAAATTATATTGCGATAATGATTGTTATTGTTTTATCACCCAGTCCTATCACATTAGATTTGCTAACAATAATGGTTAGGTTTAATGTGGGTGGGGTCGATATTTTCAAATGCAATTCAGCATTATCATTTTAGTGCCACTTCCACAACACGTAGGCCTACAAACTGTGGTGTATTTAATGTTAAGAAACATCAAAAGTATGTTTTGAGTTTATTGAGTTGTGTAAGTGCCATATGGCATAGCTTGTTATTCAGGAAGATTGTAAGTATGACAATCTGTTATGTATGTGTTAAACAGAGTAGAGCATTAGTGCCCCCTGCAGGCTGCAGGCTGAGTTTTACTTTGGAGCTGGCTAACTTGTAGATGGTTGGGTCCATAGTCACAAAGACGGTTATTAAACTTTGGTTGTCTTTTAATCATGGCTTCAATGAGTCCTTAAAACACGAACTTTCGGTTTCTTCGAAATCCCAGGTGGCTGCTCGGCCACAACAATTTGGCAACGAGGATGGGATTTTAAGGAAAAAGGGGGCTCAAAGTGAGTAGGACTTGAAACAAGCGAAGATGGCGGTGTTTAGCACGGAATCGGGCCTGTGTTTCGTAGAAGCTAGCGAGAGCTTCACGGATTATGAAGAGCGTTTTGCACAGTTTGTGGAGGCCAACGGAATTGAAGAAGACAAGCGACGGGCTGTTTTTCTGTCTGTGGTCGGTGCAAAGACCTTTTCATTGCTCACGGACAAAACCTCAGGACCTGTTTGCGTCTTTGGCAGGCGGTAAATACTTTACAAAACTAGACTTAACTCAGGCGTACCAGCAAGTCGAGTTAGATCCGCAATCTAAGCCATACTTGACAATTAGCACTCCAAGAGGATTGTATCACATGAATCGTTTGCCCTATGGTGTGTCTAGTTCACCAGCAATTTTTCAACGCATTATGGATCAGACGTTACAGGGTCTGCCAAATGTAGTCTGTTATTTAGATGACATTCTGATCACGGGTAAAAATGAAAGTGAGCATTGGAAGAATGTCGAACAGATGTTAAAAAGGTTGCAAGACAGAGGTATTAGAGTGAATAGAGACAAATGTGCTTTCTGTCAACCTCAAGTAACCTATTTGGGGCACCGAATTGATCAGGAAGGAGTCCATCCGGATGGAGTAGGGGCAGTGATTTCGCATCGTATGCCAGATGGTATGGAAAAACCCATTGCATATGCATCGCGCACCCTTAGTAAATCGGAAATAAACTATTCCCAAATTGAAAAGGAAGCCTTGGGTATCATTTTTGGGGTGCAGAAATGTAGGGACTATTTGTATGGTAGAAAATTTCTGCTCATCACCAATCACCAGCCTTTGGTTAAGATTTTCGGGCCGAAAACTGGAGTGCCTGCTTTAGCCGCCGCTAGGTTGCAGAGGTGGGCATTACTTTTATCGGCTTACCAATATGATATCAGATACAAGTCGTCTGCTTTAAAAGTGCCATGAAACATGCAAGAAGCAAAATATAATATAATATACAATACATCAAAATATAATATACATTTTTCCCATTCAGCCTAGGTTAATTTTTTTGTTATAGCTATAATATTTGCATACTAAATTATGGTTGATCGTGTCTTGCCTGCACATATTTACAGTACCTTTTTATAAATGCCTTTGGTCCCACTTTATATTAAGTGGCCCTAATATCTGTGTACTTACATAGTAACTCCTTTTTACTAGTTATTATCTGTTGATTGTTGGACATTGCCAACTGCAAATAAGAGCATCCTGGTGCAGCTCTCATGTGGTTTACATATAACCAAAGCCAAAATAAGACTCCAGTTCCGGTTAATTAATTATGCTGCACCAAGATTCCAATACAAACACATAGCGTGTTTGTATTGATAGCGTTATTTATCAATAATTAATAGTATTAGTTCCACACTACTAAACCACTGTTTTCCAGCAGAATTACTGTTTAGTTCCTATAGATAGTTCCATCTAAAAATAATAATTATAGACGTTCTTCTTCGTTTAAAATTCCTTGGAAAAGGTTTCAGTTGTTTAAAGGCCAGACTGAAAACATTTTGCCAAACCAAGTGGACATATGTTAAGGTGCACTCAGGTATAATGAAAACACCATTACTACTATATGAATACACATACTATATAGATATTGTAACTATTAAAGAGTATTTTATTGTTTATTTTAATTCAAACACACGTATAGATTATGACATGCAGTATAAAAAATGGGAAAAGGTAAAACGAAGGCTAACTGGACCATCTTATTTAGCCAAACCCTTGTACAACAACGCCACTAAAAGGTCAGGGAAAAAACGGTAGTCAGTGCAGCTAAGCACATTACTACCCATGCAGGGCATTGTTTTGGACTATATTTGAGTGCTACTGAGGTCAAACTCAGACCATATTCACTCTTACACAGCTCTATGTCATCTCTATTAGTCATAGTGCTTTGAGAACCATTTAGATTCAGTCATCCCGGACATGTAAAGAAATCATTACTGCAAGTGATTTCACCTGGATTGGCTTTTTGCTCTCTTGAACATGTCTTAAGTATGGTTCAAAAGGCAGAGTGATCTGTGAGTGGAGCGTGTGTGTCCAAGGATGATGAAATCCTTTTCTGTGTAACAGCAGTACAATGTTTGTTTTGTTGTTGTCCCCTCTGGTATTCCATTTTTTGCTGATGCTTTTCACCCTCAGAGACTCATAGTACACTGTGTACAGGAAAAGTGACCTGGGATGAAGTGATCAGCTCGCAGGCATGATGTTGATAGAGCGCTGTTATGATGTCACTGACTGTTGGTGTTCATATTTGGGAGTGAACTTGCAACCTTTTCCTCCCAGAATGAAACTTTAATCTTAATTTAATCATCTTTTCTTTACCTTTTAATAATAATTTTAATTAATTGATTATTATTACAACAACAACCACAATAAAACCACAAAAGTATCACATATGACATAAATTATTAATAATAATTTAGGTCATAGGGACTACTTTATGTGGTTATGATTATTGGTGTTGTTGTTGTTGTTGTTGTTTATAAATATTTTAAAATTTATAAATTTGGAGAATGGGGAAGTACAAATATTGATTCAGAAAGCTTGAAATATAGAACTATTGACATACAGTATAGGTATATAACTATAAAGCCAATGTAGAGATTTAAGTTCATATTGATATGTCTCTCACATCTGATTGCAAACAATATGAGCACAGTTTGAGATCTCTTATGAAACTCTTGGTGGATACAGGAAAAACTTGATATTCAATTATCTGAAAGTGTGAGTTGCTGTATAAATAAATTGGTAACACTTTAGATTAGTGAACACTATCCATTAGTTAAAGGGGTCATATGATGCAATTTAAATTTTTCCTTTCTCTTTGGAGTGTTACAAGCTCTTGGACAATATGGCAAGGGGCGTAACATTTCCATCACACGCTTAAGGTATTCAGCCAATCACAACGCACTGGATAGCTGGCCAATCAGAGCACACCTCGCTTTTCAGACCGATGAGCTTTGTAAAAATCGACGCGTTTCAGAAAGGCGGGGCATAGAGGAGAAACAATAATGTACAGTATGTGGAAAATAATGTGTTTTTTTAACCTTAAACCGCATAAACACATTTCATTACACCAAATACACAAAATAATGTTCTTTTTAGCAACATCATATGACCCCATTAATAGTGAAGTGTTCCCTTATCTTAAGTGTTACCAATACATTTATGCAGATTCTTATTATCATTAATATACATTTCATATCCTGATATCTTGATAGACAGACATGAGCTGTTTGTTGGACAGAGGGAGAGAGAAAAAGAGTGTGTTGTGATGAAAACTGTTGTCAATGAGCAAAAGACAGAAGGGATTGTTCATGAAATGTTTGTGAGATCTCACCCTGCCTGGGAGCTATTTGATGTGTTGTCTACTTTGTAACACAGATGCTTTTCAAATGTTCTTCAGTTTGGGTGTTACAACTCCTCCTGAGGTCAAGTCTTGCTCAGGGTGTAAATACTCTTGTTTAAGGGCACAGAAGCCACTTCAAGTTAGGTTAGCTAATGTAAGCAGTGAAACAGATGTGATGTTGCTAATTGTGGGCAATAGTCCGTGCTGGGCTCACTGCGACAGAATTAATACATTTATAGAACTCATTACATCTAGTACTGACAGATGTTTGAAATGAAATCATTTTTGTGTAGGTTTTCATGATGTACTGTATAATGACTTGTAGTCAAGCAGAGAACAGCAGTATAGAGAACATGCTGCTGTTGAAAGAAAGGCTCAAAGACAGAAAAACGGAGGAGCAATAATAAAGAGAATAAAAGATGATGTTTGAGCATAATGTTATTTTATAAATGGTGAGCATATGCTTTGTGTGTGTTTCCCACCTTGTGCTGCTATTATCCCCTTTAATTGGTCATTTTACTGATTTCATTCTAGGGCTAAAGGGTAACTGTCCATAATGTGGGTGACGCTAAAGAGAACAGCGTGTGTGTACTTCCATTAACCTCCAAACAGATGTTTAATAAATCATCGCAATGCTGAGAAGTGTTTGGTTCAAGATGAAGCCTATTATATATTTATTTAGCAATTATTAACAATTTAGGTCATATAGACTACTTTGTTGTTGTTAATACGTATAATCTGTAGGTTAATTCAATCTGAATTCATAATCTACTGTATTGTAACTTTATTTTATAAATGGTGAGCATATGCTTTGTGTGTGTTTTCCCAACTTGTGCTGCTATTATCCCCTTTAATTGGTAATTTTACTGATTTCATTCTAGGGCTAAAGGGTAACTGTCCATAATGTGGGTGACGCTAAAGAGAACAGCGTGTGTGTACTTCCATTAACCTCCAAACAGATGTTTAATAAATCATCGCAATGCTGAGAAGTGTTTGGTTCAAGATGAAGCCTATTATATATTTATTTAGCAATTATTAACAATTTAGGTCATATAGACTACTTTGTTGTTGTTAATACGTATAGTCTGTAGGTTAATTCAATCTGAATTCATAATCTACTGTATTGTAACTATCATGATCTGTATATTGTAATCTATTGTTATGACCTACCTTGAGTTTCATTGTAGAAAATTTTAATTTTGATCTTTAATCTCTGTTTTATCTTTTTCCACAGCCCTATAAGATCTGTCATTGCTCTGATGGATATTTAGAGCTTTTAGAGAGCCCATCTCATTTTGTGCTTCCCGTCATGACTTGCTACTATGTTCCCATGGGAAAGCTGTTATATCTCAGTCTCTGATGTGCATAATGTCATCGCTTTATTTCACAGGTGCTGAATTTTTTCATTTGGCAGATGTCATGTCTGAAGATGGCTGGACACACATCTGTCAGGAACGATGGAAGGGTCATGCTTCATGCTTTGAATAGAAAGAGAGAGAGTGTTTTACCATTTTACCTGCTTGTGTGTGTGTGTGTGTTGTCAACATGTAGACAGATTTCTCATCAATCTCAGGGCCCAAACTGTTTGAAGAGTGCTGTTCTTTCAGTTAGAATGGAATGGAATGAGGCTTGTGGTGTGTGAATATATAATTTTGTGCCTGAGCAGAGCTGTATGTAATTCCAGTAGTTTTGCACTCCTGAGAGGCACAAAGATGAAACCCATCTGCTTTCTACCATGGGTCCTCATTTACTGTAGAGCTTTATATATTACACAGACACCCAATAACACACTAAAAATAGACCATTATCTCCTGTCTGAAGTAAAGTATAGCCCACATTTTAACCCAGGGTTGCAAAAACACATAAAATCAAATTAACTTAATTGTTGCATACCATGCATCATAGCATGTTATAAAAGCAACAATAGTACATAAAACAATAATTCTTATAATATATAATATTTATATTATTAACTTTGTTTTAATATATTAACAGAATTATCAACATTTTATTTACAATGTACAGTACAGTGTATATATATAAAATAATTGTATATAATATATAAATTATATATATAAATTAATTAATGACACTACTGACATTTTTCTAATGTAACGTAGAGCCATTTTCACTATAATTTTCACTACTACAGCATGAATTACAATGTACCGTATATTCACTCCAGTTCTGTTATAGAGATGCTGATGTTATTGAGATGCTGATCACAGCTGAAGGGCAGCTAAAGATGCTGTCCATTTAACTTTGCAATTTTTCACTTCTCACCTCACTACTTTCTGTGTGGACAGATCAGTATGTTTAAAGTGTGTGCCGTCATAAGAGAAATTTAAATTTTAACACAGTCTGTTTCACGCAGTCTATTTGTGAACTTCATTTTGATGCATGAAGGCCTTCAAGAGAACATAAAAGAGTTTATAAGTGTGAGACGGCTTCTTTATTACATAAATTAAAATTTTAACAGAAAAGCATTGTGGGAATGCTCTCTCTGCTGCAGGCCGCTGCTTCATTACATTATGTCAGATATTATAATATA
The DNA here is from genome assembly GCF_001515625.1 of Sinocyclocheilus rhinocerous. Classification (NCBI taxonomy): domain Eukaryota; kingdom Metazoa; phylum Chordata; class Actinopteri; order Cypriniformes; family Cyprinidae; genus Sinocyclocheilus; species Sinocyclocheilus rhinocerous. The sequence continues at coordinate 165,491 of NW_015629525.1, forward strand.
ATTTACTGCAGAAATCATTGCCACTGTGGTTTATGGATCTTAATTCTGTAACTTTGCAATTTTTCACTTCTCACCTCACCACTTTCTGTGTGGACAGATCAGTAAGTGTGTGCCGTCATAAGAGTAATTTAAATTTTAACACGGTCTGTTTCACGCAGTCTATTTGTGAACTTCATTTTGATGCATGAAGGCCTTCAAGAGAACATAAAAGAGTTTATCAGTGTGAGACGGCTTCTTTATTACATAAATGAAAATTTTAACAGAAAAGCATTGTGGGAATGCTCTCTCTGCTGCAGGCCGCTGCTTCATTACATTATGTCAGATATTATAATATAATTTACTGCAGAAATCATTGCCACTGTGGTTTATGGATCTTAATTCTGCATCCTCTTTCTAAAAGTGGGTCATGGAGATGCTGAGAACTAAACATTCTTATGCTTAGAGATAAAATAACATCTAATTCTCTGTAAATGTTTTGCTTGAACACAGAATATAAAGCAGAGGTTGCAAATTTATTTGCTTTAAAGTCTAAATGAAATGATGGTCGCATCCAAAAATGAACATTTTAATTTTATATTCTGAAGTATCTGTGAAACAGAATATTGAATAAGAAACAATGTGGGTCTTGGTCCTATACTTGAATTGATTAGATGATAATTTATGTAGTTTATATTTTAAATGTAAGTGGCAACAACCATGGTCATTAGTCTTTGTAAAAAGATGCATCATCAGTCACTGCAAAATAGAGACTTTGATCTAAAACGGTTGCTTTAATTAATGCATTTAAATTATAACCATGATTGATGCTGGTGAACTTGACTTGAGTCAATTAATCTATAAATAACTGCTACTGAATTTAATTTGACCATTTCAAGTTTCAGTTGAATTAGAGCAGGGGTGCCGAACCCTGTTTCTGATGATCTACCTTCCTGCAGAGCTCAGTTCCAGCCCTGATCAAACACACCTGTCTGTAATTATCAAGTGCTCCTTCAGATCCTAATTAGTTGGTTCAGCTGTGTTTGATCAGGGTTGAAGTTGAACTCTGCAAGAAGGTAGATCTCCAGGAACAGGGTTGGGCACCCCTGAACTAGAGCCTTACAGTCTTAGGAATTATTTACTTTAATTGAGAAAGTTTATTTGTAAAATCTCTTTTCTATCAACCATTTCATCAGTCTAAAACCAAAGACCAAAAATACTTTTGCATTTAAATATTCAGGCCCAGTTTCGGAATCAAATCACTGTGGGTGCTTCTGAAATTAGTGAGGGTGCTCTAGCCTTAATGCACATCTATTTTGACATGATATTTTGTCTTATCCATTGTTATTGTTATTTCAAGAGTGTATCCTGCAATTATACGTCTATGTAGCCATACAATGTCTGATGATCTGCCCCAAACTTCACACGTTCGATAAAAGTCCTGGCCTGAAGATATCTAAATGCCAATATTCTGTTATAATCATAGCGCCACCTGCTGGCAACAGGAAATGACTTGTTTTACACTAATCTGCTATGCAATAACCAATCTTCACTAGACATCACATGTTTGGTAAGAGTCCTGGCCTGAAGACATCTAAAGGTCAATGTACAGTTATAATCATAGTGCCACTTGTTGGCAAGAGGATATGTCATGTTTTACATTTTACATTTTACAATCTGCACCAAACTTCATATGTTTGATCAAAGTCCTGGCTTAAAGATTGCCACATGCCAATATTCAGTTATAAGTAATAGCACCACCAGCTGGCAGCAGGAAGTTTGGCACATACAAATGACTTTGACATATTCCTCCTATATTTACCACTTTAAATGCATATTGCTCACCATTCGCTGTTTTTCTAAAGCCACCGGGTGGCAGTGAGCCCGGGTGCGAGGGCCCTTTCATCGCTGCTTGCAGCTTTAATTTAAATTGTGTCTACACTTTGTTTGTTATAATGAGAGGATTCACAAACTTACTTGACTTAGCACTGAACAAAACATTTGGCTTCATTGCTCAACATTTTGTAAATCGAAACCGTTGAAGCTCTCTTTAGTGAAAACATAAATATGCACTGTCATTTGCAAATATCCTATTTTTACAGCTTCAATAGAGGGTACTCTTTTTTTCATTTGTTTTCTTTGTTTTCATTCACCCTCTAGCACCCCTTTAGACCCCCTGAACCCTGCCTATAAACATTTAAAAAAGCAGTATGTAACATTGACAGCTAGTGGTTGAAATGGGAACTGCAGTCCAAATTCAAAGTTGTTTCTAACATGGTCCCCTCCTCAAACTCAACGATCGTGCAGGTTGCCAGATTAAAGACGACAGGAATGATTGTAAGCTTTTTACATTGGGTAGAATATGCAATCTCTGACCCAGTTTGTTTTCTGGCTTCCATCACTGCAAAATGCTGTGTTTTCCACCAACTGACAACCCGTTGTCGAAATACTATTGAGTAAATTTGGCGGAATCGCATAGACCAAAACAAAAGCAGACATTCCCACAGAGAACACACATTTTAAAGTAGAATAACTGGCTGTCTCATTGTTTTTTGAAAAACATGTATATGAGCATGTTTACTAAATATAACTACTGTAAATGTAGTTTCATTAGGTATTTTATTATGAGATACTTCAACTTTTTTGACACAGAAAATTTTGACACAGGACCTATACTTTAAATTGAAAATAATTTTCAACACTTTTTACACTCCTCTCTGTAATACACAAAAACTGAAAAGCATTAATTTGGCCATTAATTTACTATAAACCCCAAACACCCTTTGCCTGATTCTCTCACCATCCGTCTCTGTCCAACTCTGCTCATGTTGCCCAATGTACACAAGTTCTATTCATTAAAGCTTCAGAAAGTCAATTATGGTAATGGTCTCTTTTGCCATGGGAAGTGTCAGGGAGCTCAGCAGACTCACAGATGAGCATTTTAATTCCCTTCACAGATTTAATTCAGATCTCATTTAGATGAAAATTTCCTCTCAAATATTTGAGTCTCTCTTTATCTTCTAGCCTTACTGGATTTGAATATGAGAAGTGTTTGTGTTGCATTCTTTACAATAAATGAAATTAAAATTATATATTTAAAATCTGACTCTAGCTTTATGTTTAACCGTCATTTTGGTTGGAATGTGTAGTTTATTGCCCATTTACTACACGCTCTTTTACTCTTTTACTTTTTTACTTTTTTTTCTATATTGAAAAGGAATGGGGATAATAAAAGTGGACAGTTACAAAAAACAGTTTTAATGAATCATTTATATACTTTGTCATAAAGCACATAGTTGTCAGAGAGATACACTACCGCTCAAAAGTTTGGGATCAGTAAGACTTGTAATGTGTTTTAAAGAAGTCTCTTATGCTCATCAAGGCTGCATTTATTTGATCAAAAATACAGAAAAAAACTGTAATCTTGCAAAATGTTATTACAATATAAAATAATGGTTTCTAATGGTACGAATTTATTTCTGTGATGGAAGGCTGAATTTCCATCAGCCATTACTCCGGTCTAAAGTGTCACATGATCCTTCAGAAATCATTCTAATATGCCGATTTATTATTAGAATTATCAATGTTGGCAACAGTTGTGCTGCCAAATTTTTTTTTTTTTTGGAAATTTTTTACGGTCAGGATTCTTTGATTAATTGAACAAATCAGAGTGGAGTTTAACATTTTCTCTGAAGATTTCTTCAAATACCTTCAAATCCGGCACTTCATAGAGTCTCTTTTAAGGCAGAACAAATTTCGTTTAAATTTATCAGAACTGGAAGAAACCATAATTTCAGTTAAATCTTTTAAAGGGATTATCTCCAAATTTTATGCTTTGTTGATGTATTCTGACTCTTCAGTTTATGATTCTTTGAAACCACTGTGGGAACGGGACCTAGGAGTATCATTTAATTCTGCAGATTGGACCAAGATTTGTAACAGCGTTTTTCCAAAATGTACTTCAATTTCTTTACATGAACAAAATTTCTAATTTTTTCATAGAATTTATTTTACACCTGTTCGTCTCCACAAAATGTTCCCAGGTTGTTCAAATCTTTGTTTTAAATGCAAGACATATAAGGGCACATTTTTTCACGTATTCTGGTCCTGTGATCACATTCAACCATTCTGGAAAGGGGTTCATTCTGTAACCCAGGAGATAACAGGGAAAAGTTTTATTTCATCTCCTTCACTTTATTTGTTGAATGACACTCCTAAAGATATTTTTGACTCTGACTCTAAGCCTTTGTTTAGAATACTCTCATTTTTGGCTAAAAAATGTATTCTACTGAAGTGGTCTACGCCTCAGGTTCCAACTGTTACTATGTGGATATCCCAGCTGTCTGCCTTTCTTCCTCTGGAGAAATTAACTTATGATCTCAATCACAGGTCGGACAAATTCTGGAGACTTTGGGAACCCCTCCACTCTTTTTTACAAAAACTCTGAACTTTTATTTTAAGAGAGCTTTGGCTCTTCCTTTCCTGACATGTTTTTGTTTGAATTAAGCAGGTAGAGATTAATATTTTCAGGGATGTGCTATTTAATTCTCAGCGCTTGGGGGTTTTGTTTGTTTGTTTGTCTGATTGTTTTGATTGTTAGTGTTAAAAAAAAAGAACAGCATTTATTCAAAATATAAATATTTTCTAACAATATAAATCTTTGCTATCACTTCTTATCAATTTAACACATCCTTGCTGAAAAAAAGTTTTAATTTCTTTCAAAAAAAGAAAGAATAAAAATGTACTGACCCCAAACTTTTGAACGGCAGTGTATATTGTTAAAAAAGTTTCTATTTTATTCTACTTCTTTTTAACTTTTTATTCATCAAAGAATCCTGAAAAAAGTATCACAGGTTCCAAAAAATATTAAGCAGCAGCACAACTGTTGCCAACATTGAGATGAGCATAAGAGACTTCTTTAAAAAACATTACAAGTCTTACTGGTCCCAAACTTTTGAGCGGTAGTGTACCTTTACAGTGTTCTACTGTAGATAGAGTAAAGACAGCACAACAGTTGTTACAGAACAATGACTCCACAATGAAACAATATTAAAAGAGAATACATTTTTAAGTTTAATTGCAATCGGTCATTGATATTAAATAGTTATAATAGAGCAGTGACAGCACAATCATTAAACAGAGCAATGACTGCAATAAAGCAGTGTCAGCCTAGTGGTTGTCACTGAGCAATGACTACACACCAATTATAAAGTATTTTTACTCTCTGTAATAGAGCAGAGAAAAGACATTAGTTCTATTTTGGCAATGCATACACAATTGTTTTTAAAGCAGTGCTGTAATACAAATGAAATGCAGTAGTTGCTTTTTATTATTTATATTAAAGCAGTGACACTGGTTAGGTTTGAACTGTGTAACCCAGATTGATGGAATTTTTATATGCAATGCAAATCTTAAATTAAGGCCTTACTATTGTTTGAGTGTGTCATCCTTGCATTGTTCACTTGTTGTTGAACCATATAATGTTAAATTGTAGTTATAATTAGAAAATATAAAAAAGCTAGTATAAAAAGGCCTTACATCTAGTATTTCTTTGTGTCTATTTGCATAGTAGAGCTAATATGTATGTAATTTAACATCCACCCACTGTCTTTTGTGTGTAGGCTATTGAGGACACAGTCCCTAGAATGGTACTACAATAATGTGAAGAGTCGGTTTAAGAGATTTGGCAGCGCCAAGGTGCTGAAGACCCTCTACAGGAAACACATCATTGAAAGAGGAGCATTATCTGAGTTACCAGGTATGAAATACACACATACAAACTCTACATCCTGCAGTGTGTGTATAAGTTATGCTACTCACTTTATCTTAGTAACCCCACTATTATCAGACACTTTGGCCAGCAGATTAAATGATTAATGGCATTTTTACAATGACACTAGTAGCTGAAAACCTTGACTTTCAGGTAATGCTACATCCACACTACTAGGTGTCAGTATAAGTCCAGAAATACATTTTGATTACAAGACAATAAGGCAATAAAATAATATTTAATTTTTATATTATGAGTGAGGGAACAGGAAATTAAACTAAGACAGAAAAGGATGAAAAGGATTGGGACACACATTGTAGGTTTGATTTGAACCTAAGTCTTCTATATGCAAGTATCACAACTCAACATTTTTCAATAGTTAAACCATCAAAGACAAACGGTTGACTCTTTTATGCAAGCCAGACTAATTGAAAAAAAAAAAAAGTGTCAGAGGCAACATTTTCACAAAATGATATTAGGGTGCTTCTTGCATGTTTTGCAACACTTTGAGTGCCGTTAAAAGTGTGTTCAGTTTTCATTAAAAAAAAAGGAGGAATGTGAATATGTCAACATTTTATTACACAGTTTTTTGCACCTATCTTTGCAGTTCAGAAATGATATGTCCAGTGAGTGGTGCTAAAATAATCCAGTGGTGTAAAGCATTTGAGTAAATTTACTGTACTTAAGTATCTTTTTGGTTACGTTGTATCAAAGATTTTAGCATCTTCTACTCTCTCTTTGACATAAATATGTACACTTTACTCCACTACATTTGTAACAAGTAATTCAGTTACTCGTTGCATTTTGCATGGCACCTTACTTTTTTTGCAGCAGTTTATTTTTGTTACAAAAGAAGTGATATAGCCATGTACAGTGTATTAAAAGTAAAAGATCTGCAATGAGGCTACTTTATGTGAGTGCATTAGAATGTGAGTGCATTAGCAGCTAGTTCCTGAATCACAAGCGTTTCATTTGAGATGAGCACATGGCTACAGCCAGTGATGAGGTCAAAATGAGTACATCCTGTGCAAGTAGGCTTTAGCTCAGTTCGGACAGTAATTGTTTCTCATGTGGACATCTGTAGAAATAAATTTACATGGCAGCTCATTGATAAAACTCATGCATTCAGATGGCAATTTATTCATGGTAGAGGAGAGTTCTGTGTTCCTACACACTGCTCACATGGACAGTTGCATAATCATCTGCTGTAAATAAAACATTGTTTGCTTGGAAATAATAAGAAAAATTTTTTAATTTAAAATTGTATCGTTTATTACTTGATTATTTAAATCTCCTGTTAAAAAATAAGAAAATAGACGTGCTGTAGTTGAAACGTGGATGTGATATGTGGATTTGGTTGGCAATTAAATTACCACACAACCTTTTACTTAATATTATTTTAGTTATCTTGAAGAGTCATTATTTTGAAGGATTTTGGTTTAAGTTTTAAACCCCTTTTGTGCATGCAGCTTAACTGAGATTTGGGCGTTTTTAGATGTTTAAGAGGCAGTTGTGTTGACCTTGATTTGTTGCAATATTGAGTGTTCAGTTTTATTTTTATTTTAATACATGCTCTTAATCAGCATGGAAAAAAAATCAGCTGTTTATTGTTTTTCTCTTTTCTCGGACTAGTGCATCTTTGAGTCTACATTCACAATGAGTAAAATACTTAAGTAGCCTACTATTAAAATAAGACACTAAGACTTTTACTCAAGTGTTATTGGTGACTTGTAACTTGTAATGGCACTATTTTCACTTTTACTTTTTAAATAATGTTTAAATAAGATTTTGTCATGCTGTAAATAAGTACACTTAATTTCATGTGTTGACTAATAACTGTGTGCTAAAGAGTACTAATTTTTCACAAGGGTAATAGAGGTACTCTGGTATATATTATTAGTAGGAAAAAGGGGGTTCGGTGCCTTGCTCAAGGGTCTCACCTCAGTCGTGGTATTGAGGGCGGAATAGAGCGCTGGTCATTCACTCCCTCCACCTAAAATCCCTGCTGGTACCGAGTCGCGAACCCCCGACAAGTCAGACTCTCTAACAATTTGGACATGACTGCCCCCATTATAAGTATTAGCAGTATTATGCTATAGTGCTAAAATTGCTATGCGTCTCCTAGGGTATTTAATGCCATGATTACAAGGGGGCTGCTAGGGTGCTTAGGCTAGTTGCTTATCAGCCTTAATCAAAATAGCCCACTTTGGTTCCTCCTTTTTTTCTTTGCTGTTGTATTGCCTGCTTAGAAACATAATAGCACATCATTCAAGTCTGTATGAGTGAGACAAATTACATGCTGATGTTCAATACTTTAGAACAAACCCCCTGTGGGCAATAATAATTGTGATGCTTACCTCAGCAAGAGCCATTAATTACAGATACATGATTAATGGCAAGGCTGTTTTAATTATAAAGAGTCAGATTAAAAATATATAATCATTGACAATAAAATAGATAATCTCATCTGCTCTGAATGAACTAGATTATTAAAAGGATTTGCCACTTTTGCTAGTCATGTAAACATTTTTATAAATACCACATATTGGGTCAGGTTAGGCAAATTAGACGATTTAAAAACAGGACAATTATAAAGAGCAGTGCAAATTAGCGATTATTGCAGCCATGTCATTCCATTTTCATACCCTCCTATAAATTGTGTATCTGAAAGGGAAACACCTACAAATGCATATGCAATAAGGTCAGCTGTAAAAAAAATAACTGTAATGTATGTAAAATGTTTACTGTTTTCTATTTTAATAGGTTATTAATTCATGGCAGTATGTCTTTTATTGCTTATAAAAAAATCACTGTAGTGCATTAACTTTTAACTAATCACAATGAAACAAAAATCTTGTCTTAATATCTTTTGTTATTTCTAAATAATTCTTAATAAATCAAGTTCAAACATTTTGGTAAAGAAAGATTTTTAAAGAGTCTCTTTAATAGATAAAAACACAGTAAAAATAGCAAATTGTGAAATAGTATTAGTAATTTTCAAATAAGTGTTTTGTAATGTAATTTATTTTCCTGGCAAAGCTGAATTTTCAGCAGCCATTACTCCAGTCTTCTGTGCAACATGATCCTTCAGAAATCATTCTAATATGCTGATTTTGTGCTCAAGAAACATTTCTTATTATTATCAATATTTTTTTTAAAAACGGTGCTTTTATTTTGGCAGTTTAAATTCATTTCATGTGTTGATAGCATAGTTTGTGATAATTTATTCTTCCATCATGCAACTAAAGGAATTACAGTTTAGTGAGATTGCAGTTTTACTGTAAATGTCAAAAGTGATATATGTTATAATCAAATGTATTAAATATTTCTTCTTTATCTGCTGTATTCTTTCTATTTATCTTTCTATTCTCTTTACTCTCTTTGGGTTCAGTTAAAGTGTGGCGTTATAGAGACACAGCCCATTTAACAGCTGCAGCCATGACCTACAGTGAGATCACATCAATGTTTCTTATTTAATTTGATCTGTGTGTTTTTCAAGGACAGAGAGAAACAGCCTGAACACACACACAAACATACATTAATTCGCTTACAGGCTAACTATAGCTGACCTATACAAGCTGGGACTGTATATACACATAAAAACTCGCTCTCTCACACAAATTAACCTGTACAAGTATGTGAACCCTCACAACACACAAGCACACGCACAAATAAACATGAGCACCCAATCCTCTACATTGCGAGTAAATCACTCGCATATGCGACTAAATGATGTCTAATATTAGCCAATTGCTAATAAATTCTCGAGCCAATGGCGATTCAATTGCCAAGGTGTTCGTAGAGGGCTGGCACCAGAGTGCAAATGAAACTATAAAGCAGTGACAGATCATTTATGAGAAGGAGGCAGTTACTCAGTCGTTACGTCACTGTCCACATACACACACATTCAATGGGCTGGTAGTACGCAGCACGCTCACTGACTCATGTTGGATAATCCGTATTTTTCTCATTTCGAATGAAAGCCTAGCAGCAGTAATCCTATTTCCTCTGATAGCAAGAGATAGAGAGAGATGAAAGGTATATGTGGGTGTAGTCTGATGGTAAGGGGATTATTTGATTTTACACTATGCTACACCATTGCCATTTTTATCAGACAGACTGCTAGTAATACTATAGTGTAGGTCAGTTATTTTAACACTGTCGCAGTCTTCAGCGGGTCTGCCCAGGATGGCCACCAGATGACACTGTTTTCTGTGAGCACATGGCTTGTGTTTTGTTTGTTTGGTGCCATGTGCTCTCTCTCCTGTCTATTGTCTGACCCCGCCCATCTTGTTACCTCATTATTGTTTAAGTTGCTCCACCTGTGTCTCCCTCGTTAGCCTCCTCGTTTGGTTTCCCATTTATTCTCCTGGTGTCTGTAATCCTGTGCTGATCCGTCGTTTTTCATTGTGTGTGCTATGTCTGCATGTAGTGCAGTTCCTAGCCTGCCTGTCTGTTTTTCCCCCTCGGGGTTGTTTTAGTTTCATTTTATTATTAAAAGAAAGAACCATTCATCCTGCACTTGAGTCCTCGCTTCATCTCTCCACACGCACTGTGACAAACACTGCTAGCATAGGGATACTAACATCCCTACTGTAGCATCTCTCCTACTGTAGCATTAGTGTTAGCATAGCACTTACTAATCCTTATATCACTGATTTTGGATGTAACTAAACCCTCAACGTCACATAAAAACAACTCCAAAAAAGTACCTATACATAGTTCACTGCAATATCATGCCGAAAAAAATAAATCATTAGTAAAGAAAAAAAAACATATGGAGGATCAATATTTTTTAATTATGAGGATCAATCTTCTTAATATTGAAAGTGTCAGTATTGTAGGGACGATCCAGTATCTTTTTTTTTTTTTTTACTTGTTTTATGGTGTGCATTACTTGTATAAGAGCGTGTATGTGAAGTGGTGGAGCTGTAGGAAGAGTTTCTGTCTGTCACACTCATTCAGCTGAATGATTCTGAGCAACACAAGCTGTGCCTGTCTCATAGAGATACATGGAGTGATGTGATGAGATGGAATTTAAAAAGAGACCAGAGGAGTGATGCTCTGCATTCATCATTGGAGAGTATAAATTAATCTGTCAGACAGTGTAATCCATATTCAGCACCTCTTGGATATTACAGAATGAACATTGATGTTCTTCACATCATAATAGTTCACAGCTTCATGTGATAAGGTTTCTGAACACTAAGATTCCAAACATTAAGATACTAAAGCAACTGATGTGATCAGGCGGTTATTTTCTTCCACTATGCAAACCTTACAAAACCTTAAAAAAGTAGTGTATAATTGACAGGTGAGTTGTTGTTGTTTTTTTGCTGTTTTCTAAAAAACATCAGGACAGAATAGCATTCACACTCTACATGTGCTTCATGTTCACATTTTATTCATGCTTCCATCACATTTTTTTCTTGCAATTTCAACCTCATCTGTACCAGCTAGATAATGTCACCTTCAGGTCATCAAACTATCATTATTGTTAACCCCTGGTCTGGCAAATATGGAGATGAACCCTTTAGCTGGGTTTGTTGGGAATGCGTATTTGCATTCAATTTGTCTGCCTCTGAAGTGTCTTTGAGGTGTAGGGACTCTAAAAAGTGTTTGTGAGTTCTTATAAATCAGAGAATAATAAAGACTGAAACGACTGTTCTGTGCACTGATACATTGGCAAATGCCTTGAATTGGTTCCACGTGTTTATTTTTATGGTTTATGTGTTTGTGTGTGACTCAGGTCATATATAATGTATTGTGGTCACAGTGTAAAACTGTGCCATTATCAGTTTGTCAGATGCACACTCACTGTTTCTAGATATTCAACTTGTTTCTTTCAGCCAAATGAAGGACTATTCTTAGAACTGATAGTCTGTGTGAGTGACTATGCTGGTCTGTATCAGTTCTTGTGTACACGTAAATGAACTGTCATTTCCTAAATGAACTCATTTGAATTCTTAGTTTCTAAATTGAAAGCTATTTCATAGGCCTGCTGTGTGAGTGAGAGTCCCTAAGCTATGAGCCAGACTCAATTTGATCTGCTTTGCTGTGGATGCCAGGATCTGTTGCATACAGTTATATGAATGTTTTGTACGATTTTTTTTTATACATATGGGTTTTTTTGTTTTACATAAAACCAAAAAATAAAAATAAATGGTATTTTATTTTTTATTTTACAAAGTATTTATTTAAAACTTCAAAACAGCCATTTCTGATCATTTACCATTTCATGTTGTTTTTATTATGGTTATTTTATTTTACACAATGTAAAATAATAATAATAATAATAATATATATAAAAAAACTTTCTAATGGTAATTACTCTCTAGTCATGCAGTAAATATGACCATCTATGCATGAGTTGTAATGTTATCTGTCAATTGCTGTTCTCTGTCTCTGTCTGATACATTACATATGACACCTGTGTTCTGTCTCTGTATTTCATTGGCCTTGCATGGGGCGGTTACAGGCCAGATAGAATATGCAGTGGTCTCTTTCTCTATGCTGTTGTCATGGTGATATTGAGCTAGCACTCTCTCGAGGTCAGCTGAAAAAAGAAAGTGAAAAGGTAACCGTCTGGTCAGGTAGACACAATGATGTGTATGCCTACTTAACGGTATCGTCTCTCACTTTTTTCTCACAGCTAACGTGGCAGTTTTGACCCTCAGCTAATCTGTGCCACATTGTGTTTAGTCACACAGACTAGAGGGTTTCTACATTATTTTATTTTATTAAGTGTACTATATGTTTGCAGTTGAATGAGTCACTGGGTTTGCTTAGCTATAATTTGTGAACAAAACTGTCTTTAGAAGTCAAATTTATCTGACAAAAGTTTCCTTGAGGATTCATATATTAAGTACATTTTATTTTTGTATTTTGTGCTCATTTAGCTTGATTAGCTTGTGTGTGTTTTGAGTATGTTGCTAAATTTTATTCCTGTTTCTATGAAAATTTCTCATCAGTTTTGTCAACCAAAATTATGTTAAGTTTAATTTATAATAAAACATATAACCAGACATGTCCAGACAAGCACAATTTTGTCTGGAATGTTTTGATTCCTTTGATTTATGTATATCTCTTTTGTTTGTTTTTTAGAGGTGAGTGCTCAAGAAGGCAGTAATGATAATGGCAGTGTTTGTGATGGCAGTGACTCCACGCTCTACAGGCAAAGTGAAGGTAACATGAAAAATCAATATACTTCTGCTCTCTACACATGTGTTTTCACATTTCAGACCCATAAAATAACTTTAAATCTGCCAGGTTCTCAAACCCACACCAACATAAAGCTTTCAGTACCTTGATTTAGTCCTCAATCTCTGTATTCCTGGGTTAATATATTCAATTCAATTCAGGTTTATTTGTATAGTGCTTTTCATGATGCAAATTGTTGCAAAGACGCTTTACAGAAAATGTAAGATTCTACATTATATTTAGTAATAGCTTATCAGTGGTGACTATCTCAAGTTGATGTACAGCACTAAGGTCAAGTAAAACTAGCAATGCAATGCAGCCTTGGTCTGACCCAAGAAGCAAGTCATTTTGTAATTTTAACAAGTGCAGTTTCTGTGCTATGATGGGGCCTGAACCCCGACTGAATTTCTTCATAGATATATGGTTTTTTGCAGGAAGAAGCACAATTGAGCAGACAACTTTTTCTAAAATTTTAGACATAAACGGAAGATTTGAAATGGGTCTGTAATTTGACAGTTCACTAGGATCTAGTTGTGGTTTCTTAAAAAGAGGCTTAATAACTGCAAGCTTGAATGGTTTTGGGACGTGACCTAGAGATAA
>NW_015629525.1:179182-180736 GCF_001515625.1 Sinocyclocheilus rhinocerous
TTTAGATGCAGTGATAAGTTTATTTAGATCTTCCTGTCCTATAGTTCTAAAGCACTGCAGTTTTTCTTTGGGTGCAATGAATGAAGCTGAATTACAAAACGCTGTCAATTCTACATTTGTTATAGTATTTCTGATGCAATCTATGTTATCAGTGAAGAAATTCATAAAGTCATCACTACTAAACTGTGAGGGAATATATTGTTCGGGTGACATCTGATTATTTGTTAATCTAGCCACTGTGCTAAATAAAAACCTTGGATTATTTTGGTTATTTTCTATGAGTTTGTGGATATGCTCAGCCCTGGCAGATTTTAGACCTTGTTTGCATTCAAGATTACAAGTTTCTTGAGAGAATGGGTATTGCTGTTGTACCATGGAGCAGTACGTTTTTCTCTAACCTTTTTTAATTTAATGGGGGCAACAGCTTCTAATGTATTAGAGAAGATAGTGCCCATATTGCTAGTCATTTCGTCTAGTTCATATGTATTTATGGGTACAGAGAGCAGTTGAGATAAATTAGGCAGTTTATTTGTGAATCTATCTTTGGTGGTTGGAACAATAGTTCTACCCGGATGATAACGCGGAGCCATATAGTTAATATCGGTAACAGGCAGCATGCACAATACAAGGTAGTGGTCAGTAACATCATCACTTTGAGGTACTATATCTATATCATTAAGATCAATTCCATGTGATATAATTAAATCTAGTGTATGATTAAAACGATGAGTGGGTCTGGTTATGTTTTGCTTGACTCCAAAAGAGTTCATTAAGTCTGTAAACGCAAGTCCTAACGCATCATTTATATTATCAACATGAATGTTAAAGTCTTCGACAATTAGTGCTTTATCAACATTAACCAATAGGTCTGAGGAAATCTGCAAATTCTTTTAGGAAATTTTTATACCGCCCTAGCTGTCTATACACAGTAGCCAGAGCAAGAGATAGGAGAGATTTATTTTGCATATCTGACAGTGTAACATTAAGCAGAAGTATTTCGAATGAGTTAAACCTGTATCCTGTCTTCTGAGTAACATTGAGAATATCACTATATATTGTTGCAACACCGCCGCCACGACCAGTCTGACGGGGCTCATGCTTATAACAGTAGCTTGGTGGAGTAGACTCATTTAGACCAATATAATCATTAGGTTTTGAGAAAGGAAAAATTGAAATCGCATCATATGACCCCTTTAAGGTAGCCTAAGGGGAAATCCATAGGCTATTTATTTGTGTTAAACGCCAGTAAAACATATCCTTATTTATTTTGTTAATAAAAGTTCAAAGTTGTTTTTTTTTTTGTTTTCTTCAATTAATAATAATGAGCCATAAGCAAGCATTTAAAATAAGGGGAAAATCCAAAAACCTTACATTTATTTGTGTTACAATGCGGGTACATCAGTCTTATTCAGTGGCGTAGCAAGTCAGCCCCGGGTCCATATGCAAAAAATCCCCCCACCCAAACGTTATGGGCTCCAACTCAGTTAACTTAACTTAGGCCCTATTGTTGATTTTTCGGAAGTAAATAAAGTTACGTGAATCGTGACTATTCAC
>NW_015629525.1:181131-181428 GCF_001515625.1 Sinocyclocheilus rhinocerous
CAATAATCGCAGCTTTGTGCTTTGTTACTACAAAGTCTCAGCATTCTGTCATATTTTTTGATCAAATACAAACAACAAACGTCTTTTTACGTTCTTTAATTTGTAGTGAGATAATTCGCCTCAGTTCAAGCTGCATATGAATCAATTATATTTTCTTCTTTAATATTTGCAGCACGAAATAAACATGAATATTTTGAATGCATCTTGAAAACAATCAGAACAACTTAATACAAACGAATGTCTCATGAATCGATCAATCAGAGTTTTTTAAAAAAAGTCAAAAGAATGACGGATGCC
>NW_015629525.1:182790-182961 GCF_001515625.1 Sinocyclocheilus rhinocerous
AATGCTGCCATATAGGCTACTGAATGCAAACACAATTTTGGCACATCAGCCCAAAAAAACAAGCAAACAAAAATAATAATAATAATAAAATAAAAAACAAACAAAAAAAGTTAAAAATAGTGAGGGGATATTTGAATTATTTGTTAATAAACTAATGTTTTCTGAGTCAAT
>NW_015629525.1:183025-183823 GCF_001515625.1 Sinocyclocheilus rhinocerous
TATTATATATATATATATATATATACTGTATATATACACACACACAGAGGTATATCTTTTAGAGTTGTAATGTTTTTTTTAAATGGAGTCTCTTATGCTCATCAATGTTGCATTTATTTGAACAAAAATACAGGAAAAAATAGTAATATTGTTAAATATTCTTGCAATTTCTAATATTGGTTTCCTATCTTATTGTTTTTTTTTTGTTTTGTTTTTTTTTATTATTTAAAAGGGACAATACACATTAATTAACATGAGTAAACAAGTCTACTATGTAAATGTGCCAGATTTAGTCATTCAGGCTAATTTTCATCTGCAGTCCCTGGCAGGTTGATGGTAAGAACCATAATCCACAAATACACAAAGCAGAAACAAACATATTACAAAAACCAGAATACAATAAATAAAACTGATTTATTATCAGTGTTGAAACTGTTATGCTGCTTAATATTTTTTTTGGAACCTGTGTTCCATAAACAAAATTAAAAATTAAAAAGAACAGAATATATTCAAAATAGAAATCTTTTCTAACAATATCACTTTTTATCCATTTAACACATCCTTGCTGAATAAAAGTATTCTAAAAGTTTCTTTAAAAAAAAGAAAAGAAAAAAGAAGAAGAAGAAGAAGAAGAAGAAGAAAAAAGAAATTTCCCAAACTTTTTTTTTTTTTTGGAATAGTTGTGTATATTTAACACAATTAACACAATGAATAAATACTGTTCTTTTTAACCTTTTATTTATCAAAGAATCCTGAAAAAATATCACAGGTCCCAAAAAATATTAAGCAACACAACTG
>NW_015629525.1:184003-187974 GCF_001515625.1 Sinocyclocheilus rhinocerous
ATATTTTTCAATTAAAGAGAACTTATAGAATAAATATGGACTGCTTTGGGTGCTTAACACTTCATTGGTTATTTTATGTTTTAAAAATGATATTCAAGGTTAAGAATACGCTGGAAGTTACTTAAATGCAAATACGACTTTCCTTATTGATCTCGTCTTCCCTCAGGTAAAATGCACGTTTTCTTGTGTGGCTGGATGTTGGAATCACGTTGTTTGCATTCGCTCAAACTGATTTGCTGAAGTTGAAACGCTTCGTTAAAAAACCCAACTACGTTAGCGCGAGTCCCGCTCGCTGTGAAGCGGGAGCAACCAGCCGGCAGAGGATTCCGCTTGGTCTTAAAGCCTCGCTGGAACGGCTACGTTCACAAATCAAACACTTGTCAAAAAAGAATGATTAATTCTCAATTTAGAGTTTGTTATTCGTATGGTCTAGGTCGGGGGGGGGAACGTCGGTCCTGGAGAGCCGCAGCCCTGCAGAGTTTTGCTTCAACCCTAATCAAACACACCTGAACAAGCTAATCAAGGTCTGAACGGTTACTAGGAAGCTACAGGCAGGTGAGTATTAATTAGGGTTGGAGCTGAACACTGCAGGGCTGCGGCTCTCCAGGACCGGAGTTCGCCACCCCTGGTCTAGGTGTTCATACGGCATATGCCTTAAATAAGGGACAAACTGCGTTCCGTATAGCTTTCATACAGAACGCTTCTTTGATGCCTTAAATACGGGACGATTCCGTATTATACGGAACGGCTGGCAACCCTAGGTGCAGGCCATCAGCATGAAAAAGCCTAGGACGCTCCCAGAAAAGATTCCAATTATTAACAAAGAGCAGTTTCTGTTCTTTATACCATGACAATAACCATTCATTTAAAGCAAACAGTCTACTGAACCTTTCGTGTCCTCGTCGATACGTGGGAAGCGGTCCTGACATGATGATCGTCATTGAGGGCAATGTGCTGCGTACCGTCTCGATCAGGCTCCTGAAGTCCCTCTTCAGTCTCTCCGTCTGCCGCAGCTTGGTGTCGTTAACCCCCGCGTGAAGCACGACCGCTCCGGTGCTCTCGTCGCCCTTCAGCATCATTTGTATTATCAACGTGAATGTTAAAATCTCCGACAATTAGCGCTTTATCAACAGTAACCAATAGGTCTGAGAGGAAATCTGCAAATTCTTTTAGGAAATCTGTATATGGCCCTGGTGGTCTATACACAGTAGCCAGAGCAAGAGATACGATAGATTTCTTTTGCATATCTGACAGTGTAACATTAAGCATTAGTATTTCGAATGAGTTAAACCTGTATCCTGTCTTCTGAGTAACATTGAGAATATCACTATATATTGTTGCAACACCGCCGCCACGACCAGTCTGACGGGGCTCATGCTTATAACAGTAGCTTGGTGGAGTAGACTCATTTAGACCAATATAATCATTAGGTTTTAGCCAGGTTTCAGTCAAGCAGAGTACATCAAAACTATTATCTGTGATCATTTCATTTACAATAACTGCTTTGGGTGAGAGTGATCTAATGTTTAGGAGCCCAAACTTTAAAAATTGTTTTTGTTCATTTATTTTACATTTTTCTGGTTTAATCACGATAAGATTTTTTCTAGATCCTGCATTAAATTTATATTTTGACCTCACTATTCGGGGAACAGACACAGTCTTTATAGATTGTACAGCGCAAGTACTTCTATCATTTAAGCTGGTAGAACACAAGTCATCAGGGCAGTTATTTGAGATTTGTCTTACTAGTCATATGGAGCGTAGCGTCCTGGAGATGTTGTCCGACATGAGTTCCGCTCCGACTCTGCTGGGGTGCAGGCCATCAGCGCGAAAAAGCCTAGGACGCTCCCAGAAAAGATTCCAATTATTAACAAAGAGCAGTTTCTGTTCTTTACACCATGACAATAACCATTCATTTAAAGCAAAAAGTCTACTGAACCTTTCGTGTCCTCGTCGATACGTGGGAAGCGGTCCTGACATGATGATCGTCATTGAGGGCAATGTGCTGCGTACCGTCTCGATCAGGCTCCTGAAGTCCCTCTTCAGTGTTTCCATCTGCCGCAGCTTGATGTGCATTCTCGTCGTCCTTCAGGATCTCGGGTATCTGCGCAGAAACATCGAGAACACAAGCACCAGAGAAACAGTGAGTGTGCACTTTGCCTTTAGCAAGGGTAGCACGGACAAGCCTGACGTTTGAATCTCCGACGATCACAGCGTCACGTTCCGTCTCGCGGAGGGGAGCGAAGCGGTTCCGGGTGGAGATCTCGAAGACCAGAGGCGGCGGAGGGGGAGAGGTCCTCGCCCAGGGCTTGGCTCGCGTCTTCAGCTGCTGGTGCACCCAGGGTCCGTGGTGTCCCCGCGCTGGAGTAAAGGAGGCCTGGGAAGATCGCGTCCTGAGTGCACAGTGCCTGTGCAGAGAAACAAACGGAGTAGAGGTAGTGGGAGTGTTAGCAGCATGCTGTATACTTACCCCGGACTTGTGAGCGTCAGCCTGGGATGTTTCCAGCGCGGCTCTCCGCTCTCTCAGCTGGGCCTGCTTCTCCACCAGGTCGCGGATCTGCTTCTCCACGGCCTCCAGCTCGAGATGCACCGAGTGCAGCTCGAACGCGTCCTCACCTACACTCAAAGGTAGACACAAATCCGTCATTTAACCCTCTAAGTGCCAAAGTCGCAAAATTGCGACAAGACATCATACTTAATAAAATAGACTGTAGTTCCTAATATGGTGTAATATCTCATTTGTATTCCCTACCACTAGATGGCAGACATGTAGTACTTCGATTCTTGACCAAAATTACGTCACCTATTCCTATTCAAAGTGTTCGAGGAAATAGCAGAGCAAGTGAGCTATCGTGTCATTGATGCGATCAAAAAATAGGCACATGCATTTTACTATGGCACAGTAATATAGTAATAATTTACTACTTTCTCCTTTTTTGTTGTTGGTTTCCTCTTTTCTGATAATTTGGAATGAGGATAAAAGACAAAAAAAACATGCAAATAAGTTCAAACATCAATTAAATATCTACTATTTCCAGAATATTATGAAATTCAAGATGGCCGCCCCTAATTACGTCATAATATGCAAATTAGACAAGTATATTTACACCCCACATAAACTTTCGGTCATGCCCAACATTTTTCTAATTTACAGTAGATCTCTATCTTTAAGCCCTTTCAAGCCACAAGCTTTTGAAATCTTGATGTCAAAATCCAGCATTTTTCCAAAAATCCCTGGCGCCTAAAAGGTTAAAGCAAGTAACAGTAAGTAAAAGAATGGAGTTTAAGCAATGTAAGCAAAATTAGCGGCAACCGCATTAGCGATGCTAACGCTATAAGCTAGTAGCGGACTCGGCAAATAAAAATAAAACTAGTGATAACAAGGTGCTCCGGTTGTTTTTGTTGTAAAATACAATGGGGTATATATTCACACATTATAGAAATGAAAATGATGGTGTATAAAATTGATTTTAAGATTGAAAAATAGACGATAAAGAATAAACTTGACGGAGATTCAACCAGGGTGTCCGGTGTCCGCGGGTCCTTAAAAAGTCTTAAATAAGGTTTTCCTAATAAAAGGCCTTAAAAAGTCTTAAAATGTCTTAAATTCAGATTCGATGGGTCTTAAATATTTTTGGTCACATTACCGCTAAAATATCTTAAGTCTGACGGACCTAATGACTGTTTACAATCATTGGACAGACCGAATATTTTTTTCTCCCCCGTGGTAAGTTACTGCATCATCAAAGATAATCGCAGAAGCAGAATACAGGTCGAACTACCTTCTTAATGTTCTCAATAATAATAATAATAATAATAATAATAATATAGGTCGAGCTACAGCTGATCAGCCTTCTAGCTAGTTAAAATTTTTTTTTTTTTTTTTTCTTTCCCGACCGGACAAATGGCCTGATTAAATCCCGCTTAAGAGGGCTGAGGGAGGACGGAGGAGCTGAACACGCAGCGCCGGA
>NW_015629525.1:188780-216615 GCF_001515625.1 Sinocyclocheilus rhinocerous
TTGCCCGACCGGACAAATGGCCTGATTAAAACATAAGTGACAAAAAATAAATAAATAACCAGCTTGGCATCGAAACGCGAGAATGATTCTTCTAATTTTATTAGCCTACATTCAATGTAAACGTATTTCTGGTATCACGGTCGCGCTGTTTGAGGCTCGCTCTGTTTGTCTCTTTGTGAGAGACTTCAGAACAAATGAGCGTGAATATTCTCACGACGCAAAAAAACATTCAAAACACATTCAGAGTGCACACATTACGTGAAGTCTGGTTTCACTGCATGATTCAGTCTATTAAAATACATTCAGAATGATCACAAATTCAAGACATGGGGGCAGAAAATGTATATATTTATACCACTTCATATAGTTAATCAATTTCACATAAAGAGACCGTTTTTTCTCCAAAAATTACATATATTTATACCACTTCATATAGTTAATCAATTTCACATGAAGAGTCCGTTTTTTCTCCAAAAATTACCATGATTACAAATGTGATATTGATTTTTTTTACAACAGTTCAATAAACTAGACGTTAATTAAGAGACTTACGTTTCAGACACCATATTGCCTGTTTTTGCACTATTTCGACAACAAAAGTAATTCATAACAAAGCCAAAGCGCTGTTTTGCATCTCTGAGCAACATGACGGTGTTTCGTTCTTGAATGAATCAAACATTTAAATGATTCGGTTCAATCGCAATGACTCACTTATTAAGAGTGATTTGCTGCCACCTGCTGGCTAATTCATAACAAAGCCAAAGCGCTGTTTTGCATCTCTGAGCAACATGACGGTGTTTCGTTCCCGAATGAATCAAACTTTTAAATGATTCGGTTCAATCGCAATGAATCACTTATTAACAGTGACATGATGCCACCTACTGGCGGTTTTAATTTCACATTTAAAGTACCTTTTTATTATTTAAATAAATTAAAATCAGTATTCAACGTTTTATGTTTAATATATCAAAACATTATTTATGCATTTGTAAAAATAGGCCTTTGTAAAGGTAAATAAAAACATGCAGATTTAAGTATGTAAAAGCTGATAGAACACTGATGAAAATATTGCTTCAGAAAAAATTGTTTGCACCACCAAAAATCTTGGTGATGCGGTACTTTTGTGGGGATATTTTGCATGGAATATTGTCTTCTGATATGAAAAGTTCACTATATATATTAGTAATAAATATGATTTATTACAGTGATGATATTTTGTTTTCTTTTTACGTTAAACACTAAATATTACATATATGTATGTAATATAAGCCATAAATAATACAATTATTGTCAAAAATGGGCAATTGAGACTTGGTCATTTCTATATCTTATTTACCTGATAGGTGGATCATCACATTTACAATACTGTTCAAAAGTTTGGGGTCGGTAAGATTCTTTAATGTTTTTTATAATAAAGTATCTTATGTTCGCCAAGGCTGCTTTTATTTGATTAAAAATACAGTAAAAGCAGTAATATTATGAAATATTAAGATAAAAATATATTTCAAAACTATTTATTTCTGTGATGGCAAAGCTTAATTTTTAGCAGCCATTACTCCAGTCTTCAGTGTCACATGATCCTTCAGAAATCATATTGATATTGCTGATTAAGAAATATTTATTATTGTTATCAATATTGAAATCAGTTGTGCAGATTAATATTTTTGTAGAATAATGATACATGTTTTTCCAAGATTCTATTCCAAGAAATAGAAAGTTCTAAAAGCACAACATGTTTTTGAAATAGTAATATTTTGTAACATTTAAATGTATTTACTGTCACTTTTGATCAACTTATCCTTGCTGAATAAAAGTATTATTTCTTTAAAAAAAAGTTACTGACCCTAAACTCGTGAACAATATAGTACAAGGCAGGGGCGTAGCCATCATTTCAGAAGTGAGGGGGACAGAAATGTTTATATATATATATATATATATATATATATATATATATAACATTAGAATATAACATTTCTGTAATCTATATAACCTACCAGTCAACAGTTTTTGAACAGTACGATTTTTAATGTTTTATAAAGAAGTCTCTTCTGCTTACCAAGCCTGCATTTATTTGATCCAAAGTACAGCAAAAGCAGTAATGTTGTGAAATATTTTTACTATTTAAAATAACTGCTTTCTATTTGAATACATTTTAAAATTATTCCTGTGATGCGCAGCTGAATTTTCAGCATCATTACTCCAGTCTTCAGTGTCACATGATCTTCAGAAATCATTCTAATATGCTGATTTGCTGCTCAAGAAACCTTTTATTATTATTATTATTATTATTATTATTATTATTATTATTATTATTATTATTATTATTATTATTATTATTATTATTATTATTATTATTATTATTATTATTATTATTATTATTATTATTATTATTATTAATGTTTTTTGAGCAGCAAATCAGAATATCAGAATGATTTCTGAAGGATAGTGTGACTGGAGTAATGATGCAAAAAATTTAGCTTTGAAATCACTATAAATTACATTTTAAAATATATTCAAATAGAAAATAGTTATTTTAAATAGCCTAGTAAAAATATTTCAAAATGTTACTGTTTTGCTGTACTTTGGATCAAATAAATGCAGGCTTGGTGAACAGAAGAGACTTCTTTAAAAAACATTAAAAATCTTACTGTTCAAAAACTTTTGACTGGTAGTGTATAGTCAACTTACATTTTTCTCTCATTTCTAGCTTTTAATTGGCTTAGAAATCAGATAACTGCTGGACAATAACCAATAATAATGATTTGTTTATATACTACAAACACTTTTTTATCGCATAATAAGGCAGAATAGTTTCAATACTGTAATAAATGCTATGTCAGTTAGCACTGCATTGTTCATATACTTTATTTATTATCTGGAGATGACTTGACAAACACAAATAAACCATATATTGTCGCAATCGTATGTTTAATGTCTTCATTGTTTCCAAACGTTTCTGTTTTCTGTGAAAACAACTGTTTTCATACAGCGATAGCTGGACGCATTTGTCCATATTAGGAATTTCCTCATACGACTTTCTGTGCACTAGACGGAGTGTTTAGCGCTCCGCGATGTTCATCTCGCCTTATTCTGGGTCCGAATAAAACATCAGATCATGCACAGACTATCCTGTCTCTTTGAATTTAAATATATATTTATTCACACCGGCTCTTGAAAACCTCTATGCGAACACACTTGCCCGAAAAAGTGCGGGGGACGAATTTACGTGATATTAAAAGTGGGGGGGACACGTCCCCCGCGTAATCTACACCCCTGGTACAAGGTAATTAGTCTACATGAAACCCAAAAGCCTATCTGTAACTGCTCAAAGCATCTGGATTCAGTCAGATTTACTGAATATAAACCGTTTGTGTGCCTTTCAATGCGCGCAGAACTTGCATCAGGCCTGACAACAGAAGACTTTATTTAAACGTTCCCTTTGATAACTCTAAACTTAAAACTCCTTCTCTACAGATACAGTCACACAGGGAAATTTGGCAATATGTCCTGTGTTATACTGAGTTACCTGTTGGCATGAGGAACAATGGCTCTTGATTATGAGTGTTGGTCAATTGCTGTAATCACTGCTGTACTTGAACAGTACTTGCATTACTATGAAGATTAACACTCGTCACACACAAACACAAAACACACACACATCCACAGAAAAAAACTAGTAGCTTTCACTGTGCATCTAGTTTTATAGACATTAAACAGATAAAGAGTTGTAACTGTGTATATGTGCATACAGGTCACAGCATGGCAGACACGCTCACCGTTGCTCTACGTGTGGCAGAAGAGGCGATAGAGGAAGCCATTGCTAAAGCTGAGAGCTACAGAGACAGTCTGGTTAGAGACTCCTCTTTATATATCATTCATCAAACCATCAGTTCATCCTTCATCCACCCATCCAAGTATCCACTTATCCATCAGGCTTTTATGCTTACATTCATCTGTTGTTCTGAGCACCCATATAAGGCTCCTGCATACAAATATCACTTTATTTTGCAGATTTTAAATGCCGTTGACTCATCCATCTCTCAGTTTAAACCATTACTCATGTTCCATAAATATCTTACTGCAGTTGCACTTTTCTCTCTCATGGCTGAAACTCTTTCTCTTTTATATGACAGGAGAAACAGAATGAGGCTCGCTATTTGCGTGACCACAAGGAAGAACTTATAGAGGAACTTGCCACAACAATTGTTCAAAAAGTAAGAGCTTTTTTTGTTACAGAGAGAAATACATTGTAATGTATAGTAATTTGACTGCATCCCAATTCACATAACTCTGCTTGATACTAAAAGATGGAGAAAAAAAAAGTTTCAGGTCAAAATTCACCAATAATAATAATAATAATAACATATATACCTTTCAAATGTGTCAGGGTCAGTACGATTTCTTTTTTATGAAATTAATACTTTGTACTGCAAGGACACATTACACTGATCAAAAGTGACAGCAAAGACATTACCAGTATAATGCTACAAAAGACTTCTACTTGCTTTTCTTTTCAGCTGTCTATTCATCAAGGAAACATGAAAAATGTATCACAGTTTCCACAAAAAAAAAACAAAAAAAAAACCGTTTTCAACATTAAAGAAATGCAAATCAGAATATTCAAATGATTTCTCAAGGATCCTGTGAAACTGAAGACTCCAGTAATAAAAAAAAAACAGCTTTTAATATTATAATAGAAAACCTTTATTTTAAATGTCTTATAATATTTACAGTATTACTCTTTCTGCGGTATATTTTATCAAATAAAGATTTTGAAATCTCTTACTGACCCTAAATCTTTGAATGGTAGTACATGTGACCATGATTTATTAAAGTGCCCCTATTATGGGTAATGAAAGGTTCATACTTTGGTTTTGGCAGTCCCCAACAATAGGTTGACATGCATGCAAGGTCAAAAAACACATTCATTGTCTTATAATATGCATTTATTTTTTTAACTTACTTGCTCAACGACTCCCAAACGATTCGCTCAACGATTCATTTTTCCAAACCCCTCCTTTGCGTGACGCTAATTTGCGGTGATTGGTCCAATTGGTCTCATTTTCATTTCATCATGCCTGTAATGCCTGATAAAGCGCGTTTGTGAGCGCAGTGCTGCTTTGTGTACAGCGTTACCGGGGAAACCGCTATTTTTACCACTCCAAAAGCTGCACCTAGTGGCAAATAATGAATTTGCACTTTCGTTCAGACTAACGCGAAAAGACCAACAAGTGGGCGGGCAATATGCTAATGTTTCATGTCTCAACATGAAACGGCTTGGGATTCGTTTTAAAAACGACTCGTCTCAATAATTCAGAGTCGACTCTTTCTTTTGAGAGACAATAACTTTATACACGATGTACTTTCAGATTTAAAATTTTGCAGGATGTTTTCATTCACTTAGAGCTGTGTTACACACTGCATGAAAGGTAATTTTCAAAAATCCATAATAGGGGCATTTTAAGAATTTTAAAGAAATAAGAAAATAAGGAGAAGAAACAGGGTTGCATTAATTTCATACAGTGATGTTTTTCTATATAGGCAATACAAACATACTACCATGATTGCAATTTAAATAATGTATACCATTAGTTTTCTTTACATTTCTTTAATGAGAATACGACTTGGCGTTTTAAAACTGCAAAAAAAACATCTTAATAGAATTAAAAATAGGCTTTATTTTCAGTAAGTAAAATACAATTTCCAATTTTTTTCTTATTGTGGTGAAATATGTACTGCTTATGTTCTTGACTGGAGATTCACTCATGTAATTCTTAGGTGATGAGAATTATCTAGTGAGTAATTTGTTCATGAGTTCATACATTTCAATATCTTGAGGCAGTATAACTCAAATTCCTTGACACGTCAACTTTATCTTGTCACAACCTCCACTGTAGCACAAAAAAATCTAGATGAAAATTAGCCCAAAAGCTTTGATAATCCATCTGTAGACATTTGGCATGCTATTTTCAATGCACAATGGTATGGTTTGAGACACATTAGTCATAATCTTGCATACTACACCATATAGTTTGGATATGAATTCCATATAGTGCGGTTGGGAATCAGAATGCAACTCTTACCCAGCTGTCTGTTTATCTTCTTTTTCCATGTCTTTCTCTGTAGATCATTCAGAGGGGAAAACGGTCTGAGATTCAGGCTGAGTATGAGTTTGTATGGCCTCAGAGTAGTGAGCTTCCTTCCCCTACCTCAACACAAAACACACACACAACGCAGCATTCACACTCCACCTCTCAGCACGGCGCAGTAGCACAGACTGACAGTACCAGCTCCTATCCGCTGTGGGTAAGAGCATGTTAAAGCTACCATAACATGCACCTAAAATACAATATTTATGTGTTTTGTAGTGCTTATTTTATATTCCTGACCTCATCTGTAACATACACAATTTCTTCTGCTGCAGCATGCAAAAACATAGTGTTAAAATCAATGTCGGAATCTATGAAAAGCAATGGCTGTACTACAAGAGAGAAGAATACTGATAAAAGCTTATTTGTCAATAATCACACACATTTTAGTGATATTCAGTATAGCTGCATTATAAAAGTTTCTAATGGGAAATCACAGTAAGTCAGTAAGGTATAAATGCAATTCTATAGCACCCCCTACTGGTGAAACTCATTTAATGCAACTTGCTTGCTTCCTACAGCTACAAACAAACTTTTAACTACAACCAAATGCAAATTGTGCATAAAAGAACAGTTTGTGCAGAATACTGTCAGACATGTGTAAATTATATAACATAATGATTATCACATAATTACTACAGGTAATTACTATTTTTTGAGTAACTCAATATGCACACTATTGTAAACTACTATAGGGTCATTCCGTGTCAAATCAACCAAATTTCAGAAACTTTCCCGAAATTTTTGATTTTGCTAATATTTTTCTGAAGAAAGTTCAGCATGTATAGTGACGAAAGCCAAAATATTAAATGTCATAGATGAATATTTACTGAGCAATCCGCTTTTTTGTAGAGGGGGGTCAAAATGCTAACTTTCACCTGAAATTCAGAGCCAAATTACAGGGGGCTAAAAATTACTTCAGAAAGATGACAGCATCATAATGTTACTTTTACACAGAGATTGGTAGGTCTATTAGTACAATCTGTTGACTTTAGCAATCATTGTTGTATTATGTGCCAATGGTGACCGTTCAAAAATGGAGAAAGAGCACTTTTCAAGTTTTTTCTCCAAAGTTTGCAGGCCTGTAACTCAACAAGTATCAAAGATATCTTAATGCCCTTTTAGGTTTTGGGTCTTAACAAACTTTTCTTTTGGCATCTTAATTTTTAAGGCCCTATATGGTTTGGTTCCAGAGATATTGGGATCTCAATATGGCTCCTGGGGTAAATCGTTAAATTGTACACATTTTCAGTGGTCAAAAACCAAATGTGGGTCAATTTGCAAAAATATGATACTTATTTTGTTTTAAAGAGAAATGTCTGAAGAACAAATAATGTTGAAACTAGAGATGTATCTCGTTTCCTTCTGTCAAAACAACTGAATTGAACATAACTGTCCGAGTGCCATAAATACTCTTTTTCCCAAGTTTGCGTGCATATAACTCAAGTAGTATTAAAGATATCGTAATATGATTTTAGATTCTAGTTCTTAATAAACTTTACTTTTGGAATCTTCATTTTCAAGGCCCTACATCATTCAGTCCCAAAGATAGGGGGATCTCAATGAGGCTTCATATTGTTGAATATTACCCATTTTCAGCGCTTGAAAACCAAATGTTGGTCACTTTGTATACAGCTGATACTTATTAGGTAACAAGGTAACAACATGCTATACATGTATGTACGTGTGTGTGTGTGTGTGTGTGTGTGTATATACATATATATACAACAAGCCAGAATTATGCTAGTAACATGATTAGCAACATGCTAACTTCATGCTAATTATGCTAGTTACATGCTAATCATGCTAGAAACATGATTAGCAACATGCTAACTACATGCTAATCATGCTAGAAACATGATTAGCAACATGTTAACTGCATGCTAATCAACAACTTGCTAATAATGTCAACAACATGCTAATCATGCTAGAAACATGATTAGCAACATGCTAGCTGCATGCTAATCATGCTAGCAACATGCTAGCTGCATGCTAATCATGCTAGCAACATGCTAATTTTCTAATTTATCTAAATTTTCAAACCTCAAGCTTTTACAGCTGCTTTAAACTTTTAGGCTAGGCTTTCTCAAGCCAACCTAAAGTTTGTCTTGACAAACTTTTTTTATCTAGTTGTATTTAAAGCAGAATATCTGAAGAATTCGTCAGATTATTGTCACGGCGCGGTTAGGAAAAACACCGTGTAAACAGGGGTCTGGGTCCAAGTGCAGGTTTATTGAACAGCCGGGGAAAACAAAACAGAAATCAAACAGAGCTAAGACTCTGAGACACAGGCAAGGAACAGAAGACTCTGACACAATACGGCCACGTCGGGCTTGCATCAGTCCCGTACAAACAATTCTTACAATTCTTACAATTCTTAATAATCCGCCCAGAGTGGCGTGGGGAAGGCGCATAAATAGCCCTCAGGATGGGCCACAGCTGTGTGTGAGTGAGTGTGTGCACAGGTGTGTGGAGTCAAGGTACCGGAGTTCAGGATGGGCAACAGCTGTGTGTGTGTGTGAGTGTGTGCACAGGTGTGTGGAGTCAAGGTAACGGAAAAGGAGTCCGGGAGGATGGGAAATGGCGACCTCTGGTGGTGAGAGGGAGAACACCAGACGCCAGACCCTGACAGGACCCCTCCCCTAAGGAACGGCTTCCAGAGGTTCCAGAGCGCCCCCCACCCCCAGGGGAATGGCCGAGCGGGGATGGAGTAGGGGGAGGGATGGGGGGCCCAGGTCCGTGTGGTAGCGGGGGACCTGGGGACTGGGGCAGAGCCGGTGGAATGGGCACCCAGGGCAGAACCAGCGGCCACCACAGCCTCGGGGTGCCAGAATGGCATAAGGGCTCTGAACGGCTCGGCTAGGCCACCCCAGAAACAGACCAGTGCGCAGGTCCTCTCCATCGCCGACTGGCGAGCCACTCCCAAGAAGTCCCTGGCGTACTCCTCAATGCCCCGGTCTCCCTGGTGGACATTGAGGAACCTTCCTGCTGGACCCATGCTTGGCGGATTATTCTGTCATGGCACGGTTAGGAAAAACACAGTGTAAACAGGGGTCTGGGTCCAAGTGCAGGTTTATTTAACAGCCGGGGAAAACAAAACAGAAAACAGAAATCAAACAGAGCTAAGACTCTGAGACACAGGCAAGGAACAGAAGACTCTGACACAATACGGCCACGTCGGGCTTGCATCAGTCCCGTACAAACAATTCTTACAATTCTTAATAATCCGCCCAGAGTGGCGTGGGGAAGGCGCATAGATAGCCCTCAGGATGGGCCACAGCTGTGCGTGAGTGTGTGCACAGGTGTGTGGAGTCAAGGTACCGGAGTTCAGGATGGGCAACAGCTGTGTGTGTGTGTGAGTGTGTGCACAGGTGTGTGGAGTCAAGGTAACGGAAAAGGAGTCCGGGAGGATGGGAGATGGCGACCTCTGGTGGTGAGATGGAGAACACCAGACGCCAGACTCTGACAATTATGAATGACCAGGATTAATTGTTAACTCTATGTAATGTATGAACAGTGTGAAATGTGAAATATTGTTACTTAGGGTCCCGTTTTCCTGGGGTTTAGAATTACCCAGTGTTAATTATTCCAAGTGTGAGAGATCTTAAATGTTTGAGGTAGCCTACTATCAGTGATTCTGCCAAATGTGCCCTTTAGCAGTAGATACTACTTAATCTGATGAAGCTTCACATTATATAACAATAAAAAAGAAAAAGAAAGTCTAATAATTATTCAAGATGAGGAAAATTTATGTGAATGCAATGTGTGGCAAAATCAGCCACTTTTCCCTAGGAGGCATGGGATTTGTTTCAAACATGTTACAAAACTGCATATCTGAACTCTTGGTAGCTTCAGAAGCTGTTAAAATGAACAAAATCCCTTCTTCAAAATATCCCTGAAACTGATTCAAATATAGAATCTTATGAATAGACTACTGAAAGAAAGGTAATGTGCCTCAGCTTGTCCATTTCAGTGTATTTTTAGCACTCCTGCAGGTATGTTTTATACATATTGTTTTGATAGACGGAAACAAGATACAATTCTAATTTCAACATTATTTATTCTTCAGACATTGTTCTTTAAATTAAATGAGTATAGGCTGTATACAAATTGACCAACATTTGGTTTTTGACCACTGAAAATGGGTAATATTCAACAATCTGGAGCCTCATTGAGATCCCCCTATCTTTGGGACTGAATGATGTCAGGCCTTAAAAATGAAGATTCCAAAAGAAAAGTTTATTAAGAACTAGAATCTAAAATCATATTGCAATATCTTTAAGACTACTTGAGTTATAGGCACGCAAACATTGGAAAAATAATATTTGTGGCCTTTGGACAGTTATGTTCAATGCAGTTGTTTTGACAGAAGAAAACAAGATACATTTCTAGTTTCAACATTATTTGTTCTTCAGACATTCCTCTTTAAAAGAAAATAAGTATCATATTTTTGCAAATTGATCCAAATTTGGTTTTTGACCTTTAAAAGTGTACAATTTAACGATTTACTCCTGGAGCCATATTGAAATTCCAATATCTCTGGAACTGAACAATATAGGGCCTTAAAAATGAAGACATCAAAAGAAAAGTTTGTTAAGACCTAAAATCTAAAAGGGCATTAAGATATATTTAATACTAGTAGAATTACAGGCCTGCAAACTTTGGAGAAAAAACTTGAAAAATGCTCTTTCCCCATTTTTGAACGGTCACCATTGGCACATAATGATATGAAGATTGCTAAAGTCAACATATTTTACTAATAGACCTACCAATCTCTGTGTAAAAGTAACATTATGATGCTGCCATCTTTCTGAGGTCATTTTTAGCCCCCTGTAATTTGGCTCTGAATCTCAGGTGAAAATTGCCATTTTGACCCTCCTCTACAAATAAGCGGATTACTCTGTAAATATTCAGCCATGACATTTAATAATTTCGCTTTCATCACTAAACATGTTTGTCTTTCTTAAGAAAAAATATTAGCAAAATCAAAAATTTGAGCCAGGGACCTCTGGTTGAGTTGACATGGAATGTCCCTATAATTAACCATCTGCCTACACAAAGACATTGACTGAATTGTTTGTAAATGAGATACCTGTATATTTCCATGCATATTATTTATTAAAAATGACAGTAAAAACAGTAAGAAACAACAAACAATGTCTATTATTATCGATGTTGAAAACATTTGTGCTGCTTAATGTTTTTGTGTAAACCATGATATATTTTTTTGTTTGACAAATAGAAAGTTCAAAAGAACAACATTTTTTGAAATATAAAAAAATAAATAAGTAAATAAATAAAGTTTTTATGCAATTTATTGCATCCTTCCTAAATAAAATAACAGATTTTTTTTTATCTTACAATAACGTATATAGTAATAATATATAATAAATTATTTTTTATTTTTTTAATTATTGGTTCACAGTTTCAATCATTTTAAATTACTAATGTTGTACATGTGGGTTGGTGGACATGTGTTTAGAAGTCAAGATCAGCATTCTCTTTGACAAGTGACGATTCTCCAGAGAAGGGCCCTGAGGTGGGCATGGCCCCAGGGG
The DNA here is from genome assembly GCF_001515625.1 of Sinocyclocheilus rhinocerous. NCBI lineage: Eukaryota > Metazoa > Chordata > Actinopteri > Cypriniformes > Cyprinidae > Sinocyclocheilus > Sinocyclocheilus rhinocerous. Next base: position 200,488 of record NW_015629525.1, read on the forward strand.
TCCCGGACAGCACTGAAGTAGAGACCGCTTTCCAGAACTACTCCTCACTCAGGAGGGAGTCCAGAGCATCATCACTTCCTGGGTGGAAGAGTGTTGACCGCCTGGACAACTCTAGTAAGAATACACATACATACACACACACACACACACACACACACACAGTAGTCATCATTAGAACAAAACTTACATATAGAACATGAATAAACCTTGATTTATTTGCGAGATGGAAGATTGTTGACCAAAACTTTTTGAGTGAACTGTCCCTTTAAAACAGAATTTTGACTGGGTGCAAATTAAGTCTACAAAAGTGACATGTTTAATTCTGTTTTGAGTGTCTATCAAACATAATTGCAAAAATAATTTCACATCTGGTTGGTATTTAAAAAATACACATCTAGAACTACTACTCAACTCGAAAATGAGACCTAGAAAATGATCCCCACATAGAAAATTGGCTTTTTCTCATTTTGTGATTGAATATGTGGTACACACACACACACACAAACACATCTTCTATATTTGTCTGTCCAGGTGTCTGTATCTCTTTCCACAGGTGCGTCTTCAGTCCTGCAATCCCCTGATGGTAACTGGATCGCCCTGCAGAGCTCCCAGCATTCCCGACCTAGTCTGCTGACCAAGCGCAAGAGTCTTGTTTTCAGCGTGCTGGAGAAAGAATCAGGCGTTGTGTCCGCGTATGACGAGATGGGCTCTGATTCAGATCCAGAGGACCAGGGGGGCTGGGGGGCTGCCCTGTTACAGTTTCGCAGACGTCTCTCCGATGAAACGTACTATACTGACTCTCAACACGACCCTGAATGGACATACACCCAACACCCACCCGTTACCTCACCTTCCTCAGGTCAGTACACCAACACAGAGACTCTGAACTCAGACTCGGAGACGTCTCTTGCCCCGTCCACTCGAGCCCGCAGACCAGCCCATGGTATGACGCAGAAGAAGAAAGGGCCGCCTGAAGCACACCTGTATCCACCCTACAGACATCCCGCAAACAGTGCCACTTCGCCTCTACTGAGGCCAGAGGTGCTGGATGTGAACTTTAACCCCCATCTGGGAGGGGACAGTAGTGACGGGGAGGAGCAGAGCGAGCAGGTCAAAAGATCACGGAGGCGCAGAAAGAGCAAACGCGAGACACCAGAGCACAGCCGAGCACATAATGCGCTTTACAGCGCTGCCACAGTGGTGAGAAGAACTACAGCCTTCTGGTTGATCAAAAAAAATCATAATGAGATTATTTTGGCACATATAGTGGTTGAGATTTTAAGGCATTACGTTTAAATTATTGAGTTTTCCTGTTAGTGGAAAACATTTAATACACTTCTCCTCCTCTGTTTAAAAATGTTACTTATTGACAAATTTTTTTCCATGGTAAATGTACATTTCTATACATTTCCAATTATATTCTTTAAAAACAACACACATGCTGCTTTTGTAGTATATTGACTTTAAGGTGAATGTATGTTTGTCATTATTTTAGATACTAAATAGAAAATGACAATTTTGGCAAGAGTAGCTGCAACAGAAACAGAAATTCTAAAATCATTGAAAACAAAAAGTAAGAAAACTTGTTTAGAATTCATTTTTGAATTTGAATGTGGTTTATACTCCAGTAGGTGGCAGTGCAGGACAGAGTCGTGCTTTTATTGGCATACAATGTGTGGATATCTTTTAACTCCTTTATGTCGGTCATAAAGTCTTTATTTTGTATTATTATTTTTTTCTCATCAATAATATTTGTCTCTCTCTCTCTGCTCTTCTCAACTGTCCCTCTCTTTAACACATCACATTAACAGGAGAACAGTGCCGTCCTCCTCAATGCCATGATGATGCGCCGGCAACAGAGCCAGGAGAGCCCAGTCCCCCTGAATTACCAGACTCCAGACACTGTGACCCCTCCTGACCTTTTGACCTCTGATGCCATGACCCCTGAACCTGACTATCAGAACACAGTGGCTCACAACTCTAGTGCCGCTAGCCCACCAATGCTGAGCCAACCGGGGGCCAGCAAACCAGAGTTAAGCATTCAGGGCCCTTTGCTCAGGGGCTCCTCTGTTAATGAAACCCTGGAACAGGAACTGAGATCCAAACTCTGTGAGCTGGTTGGCCAAGTCAACGAGAGGGATGTGATGTTATCTGATTTTGAGTCCATCAGGGAAGTGGGCGACAAGCAAGAGGACAGAGTAAGGGAGAGAGAAAGTGAGAAACTGAGACCAAAGGAGAGACGTGAGAGCAAACGAGACAAGAGGGAAGGAAAGTCGAAGGACATTGGGAATCCGAGTGAAAGACAAACAGTTAGAGAGATGGACACAAGTGATGCAGTAAGACAGATAAATATAGCAAGAGAAATGAAGAGAGATAGAGAGCGACAGAAAGAAATTGAAAGACAAGTAGAGAGAGAGCAAGAGAGACAAAGAGAGCTGGAGAAACACATTGAGAGGGACAGAGAAAGACAACGAGAGATTGAGATCCAGGTTGAGAGGAAACAGGAAAGACAGAGAGAAATGGAAATACAGCTGAAACAAGAGCAAGAGAGACAATCAGAGATTGAGCGAGAGATAGAAAAGAAAAGGAAAAGCATACGCATGGAAAAAGAGAAATTAGAGTCTATAGTGACTATGGAATTCAAGGAGGAAGAGAAACAGGAATCCTCAGGTAGAATATTGGAGCGAAATAAGAGTTTGAAGGAAGACTATGATGAAACCGAGAAGCCCAATGAGGAAAAGGTGAAGAGAATATCACCACAAAGAAGCCACTCAGAGACACGGTCAGAAAAACAAGAACAACTTGAGACAAAGACAACAAGGTCTTCAACCACGTCTCCTGACAGTGCCCCCTGTGGTCTGGAGGAGCCAATGTCTCCATCAGAGGTAAGCACTGACTCCGGCCTGTTCCACTAAAAGTTCCTACTTCACCTAGACTTTGTTTTAAACTCTAGTGAACTGCCTAACCAGACTCCAAAACAATTATTTAGCTAAAGCTGTAAACATATTGACAGTTTGAACAACTTGATTATTTTCAGACTGTTGCTGCACCATGGCCTTGGTTAATCTGAATTTACTGTAGTGTAGTTACTTATAGTGTCTTTTGCAGCAAAAGTAAGAATGTAATTTTAACACATTTTAGACGCTACAGTGTGTAACATTGTTGCATAAGGTATGTTTCAAGCCTTAAAAAAAAGGCTATAATGCGTTGTGAGAAGCTCATTATATGTCTGATGCAGTTGAGGGAAATATCCTTTGACCTATAAATACATAGGTGCCTCATTGGCTGCTTTGGCCCGTTGCTGAGATACAACTAAACAGGGGAGCTTTTCTAGATAAAAGTGCAATTATATTTACATTTCTTAACCAATTTCCTTGTACTCCTTCAGTACCGAAAAAGTTCTTTCTTCAGTTACTTAGAATCTCGTTGTTACTTGTCAAGCATAGATTTGGTTTATTTTTCTTGTTAAAAATTGTGAAGGCATCTCTAATGTAATATAATGTACTGTACATAAATTGTGCATAAAGTTGTTTTTTTTTTTTATTGTGGAAATGACTCTAGTAATTGACCATCACCAAAAAAAATTAATAGAACTGGCAAATGCAAATCAAATAGTAAGGTGTTTTCAGTCAGTATGCTTTCTATATTTTTATAGCAATGAAAGGATCCAGATATACTGTATTGCATGACAGACCATTACAAAAACAATTATAAGATATGCCTTTATTGATTTCAGATGTGAAGTTAAGGTGTTAAAGCATAAAAAGTAACAATAAGGTTTGTGCAGCAGATCTGTATCTGTATCACTATCTGTAGGAATCTTAAAATTATTTCTATCTGTAGCTGTGTCCCAATTCAGAGGTTGCATCCTTCAAAGGCAGCATTCGGCCAATTCAGATGCTCCTTCAGATGCGGCCTTGAATTGCACCCTTTGTTTCCCAGGCCATGGAGCATACAACTGATGGAACATTCACAGCCCAGACTATCCTAAGATTCATTGCACGTTGGTGACAATAGGATTTTTTTGAGAGAGAATGCCAGATTACATTTTTTGACACAAAACACTTGAAATTGGTTTAAATGTTGACATCTAAGATGTGAATTTATAGATAGTTTATACATTTTATTATATACAGAAATGAACCAAGGTGAACATATTTAGACAGGTTGTGAACCCTGTTGTTTTCAGACAAATTACTATCTGAGACTATCTATCTTTTAAAAAAGTACAAACATTACTAGCATGTAACATGTACAAAGACAAAGCCTTTTAAGTTCACATCTTTGAAAGGATGCAGCCTCTGAAATGAGACACAGCTTGTATCCAGAAATGGGCTGATCTTAAACCGGAAGTACTTCAAATTACATGGGAAACCCATTTTAAATGCAGTTCTGTTCCCTTCATAGTTTTCATTTAACAAATATGCCTTTTGTAACATAAAATTATTATTTTTTTAATAATAACATTTCTTATTTTTGTTTAATTAAACCATAAAATTAAAATAAAAACAAATTAAGTGTTTCTTTTTATTTAGCATTTAGTTTAATGTATTTTTTTATTCTTTATTTTTCTATATTCTTTATTTTTTTATTTTTCAGAGGAACTATGTGTAAAGAGTTATGTCAGAACAATCATCCACATCCTGAAATAAAAGGACTCTATAAAAATAGTTCATTAGAGAACATGGAATTTGAAAGAAAATACTCAGTGGTTGACATTTGCTAAAACTACTTTTATGGTAACTTAAATGCAAATCAATAAATTACAAAAAATAAATTACAGACCAGCTCCGGGAGAGAATGAGACAGAGAAACATATATTGTGTATCAAATCGTACAAGGTTTAAAACAGAAACTAAATAGAAATATCAAATAGTAAATAATGTGTATGATACAGTACCCTATTTTTAAAAAAAAAACAGGGTATTATCATTTGATGCCATCAGTGGATTGTGGTACAGGCAACTGTATATTTGTAAGAGCATATAGGTGGTTCACTGCGGTTTGGAATAGAGTCCCAGTTCACTCTCTGATGTGAATGCCAAGTGCCCAACTTTCCTAAAAAATAAACTGCACTCAGATGTTAAACTGAGACTTAATGTCATTACAAAAGTGGGATGAGTTTGTGGATCAATATCCATCGTTGATCCTAAATCAACATTCCTGTCAACCAATTTCAGCCCTACACCTAAAACCAGAGGCTAGTGATTGGTTGAATGTGGTTCCAGGAATATCAAAGGATGTTGATGTCCTACTTGTTTAAATTATGTGGTGTCTAATACAAGATGTCTGCTCCTCTAGATCCTTCCGGCACTCTTTCAAACCCTCAAACTTACATTTATTTTACTGATCGAACTCAGAATGAAGATCTTCACTCTCATTGGTGATGAGAAGCCGTGATCAAGCGCACACAGAAAAGCACGTCTGATGAAAGCCCAATTCTGTGTTGCCACTTCAGATTTGTATTGTGCATGAGGCAATGTGTGACGCATGAACCAGTCTGCAGAAATGAATATAGAACCTCTCTAGATGTTTTGAGAACATCTATAGGATGCCGACAAGGGAATGCACACAATAAGAGCAGCACTGTCTTCCTCTATGGATCCTCTTCCCCTTGCATCTGGCCCTGTCTTTTCATTTCCAGCTGGCTTCTTGTCCATTATATTAAAGGAATAGTTAAACCAAAAATGACAATTATTTCATCATATACTGACCTTTGTGTCTTTTCCAAACCAATATGATTACATACACAATACACAAACACACAGTGTACACACACACAAAAAGAAAGAAACTTTGGAGACTATCCATGCTCTTTATGACTCTCTTAAAAATGTGGTTCCATTAAGATGAAAAAAGTTTATTTTAAGAACTGTTCGCTGAAAGTTTTTTTGAAGAACCCAAAATGGTTCTTTGCAACTAAAAACCCTTTTGGAACTTTAATAAAAATAAAAAAAAACTTAAAACTTATATCTGACTAATTATGGTCCTTGAGTTCAGCTCACTGATTTAATGATCCAGCTTACAGAAGGTGAGGATTATCAGTGAATAATGAAAATTTTAAATAACATATGACTTTGAATATAGTTATACATTTGTGAAACAGTTGTGGTGCATTTGCATCCTTTTGGAAGTGCAGAACAGCAACCAGTACAATCCTCAGGACTTCTAATGTGTTCCATAAAAAAAGAATGAAAGTCATACAGGTTTGGAATGGCATGAGGATGAGTAAATGATGACAGAATTTCCATTTTGGGGTGATCTATACCTTTAATTGTTTGTCTTTCATTTCTTGTATCTTTCTTTCCACTACCTTTTCTGTATGTTTCTATCTTTTTTTCTCTCATTTGTCTTTCTGTCCGATCTCTCTCTTTGTGTCTGTGTTTCTCTCTTTCTTTCTTTCCACCCCTTCCTGTTGGTTCAGGAGGGTCTGAGTGACCGTGCCCTACAGCAGAGGCTTCAGTTACTCTCCTCTCTCTTACAGCAGGTGAGATACATCTTGATGAGAAGACGCAGTAGAGCTATAGAGATGCCTCCTGAATCAAACATGTAGTCCATTCATACTCTGGCCTCAGAACCTGCTCATGTCATTGTAGAGTCTGTTAGAGTCAGATACACACAGTGGGGAAAAACTTCCTTTAGATTTCTCTATTGAGAGCAGAACTTGATGTTGTTTAAAAGAACTGTTTTCTATTTTAATATATTTTAAAATGTAATTTATTCCTGTGATGGCAGCCATTACTCCAATTTTCTAGTGTCACATGATCCTTCAGAAATCATTCTAATATGCTAATTAGCTTCTTATTATCACTGTTAAAATCAATTGTGCTGCTTAATATTTTTGTGAAAGCCATGATACTTTTTCAGAATTATTTGATGACTGTAAAGTTTGAAAGAACAGCATTTATTTCAAATTATTTGTAACATTGTACATGTCTGTCATTTTTGATCATCAGCATTTGATCATCATTTGTTACTGACCCCAAACTTGAACGATAGCATATTTGTTTGCAAACCTGTTACGTACATATGGGACATGTCTAAATATTATGTAGAACCTTGAATCATATGTTTGTCCAACTAGAAGAATTAAACATCAAAATTTCAATGAACATATTTATGAATTTATAGTTAAAGGGGTCATATGATGCTTTTTTAAAGATCATTATTTTGTGTATTTGGTGTAACAGAATATGTTGACATGCTTTAATGTTCAAAAAACACATTAATAATAAAATGAAACATGGTAGAATGGGTCACAAGAATGCTGATTTAATTCAAATTAAGATGTCACTCAGTAAGGGTTGGATGGCATGTTGGCTTGTAGTTGGTAAATGGATGTAATCTGCTATATTTTGATTATTGTTTTACATAAACTTTGGCAGCTAGATTGAACATATTAAAATAAGTGAAATAAGTTCATATTGAATATTAAATAAGTGAACTTAGAGAATTTATAATATTTAAATACCAATTCAGCAACAAACCAGAACTATGATATTGTTTTATTGTTGCATCTCATACTACAGTTGTCAATTTTGTGTTAAATTATTGTTGTCTAACATGTCTAAAGAACATTAGATTTGTGTCTTTATTGCTTTAACATTTAGCCCATATAAGACACCAGTTTTCCCTACCAAATACCCCTTTTAGACAAGCATCAATATGTTATAAACATGCTCTGTTTTATTTGATTTTAAGATTTCAATATAGTGTGAATGTGATCTTTGAGTATCTTGAAATTTTCCATTGGGTGTTAGATTTATTCATCTCTGTACACCTATCTGTTTTCTACATGTTCCCTCAATATACAGGTCCATTTTACGCACACACCGACCCTTTCAGAGCTCGAGCCACTCATGCTCTGAGGACTGAGTTTGGATCAATTATTTCTATGATCAAAGCATAAACCAACCATTAATTGATTCCTCAAGTATTCATTACTGAATCACACTGCTCCTCTCTTTCTTCCTGTCTCTTTCATTCTCACGCTCACATCTTGAAAAGTCATTTTATCTCATCATATTACCCTCTCTCATGTGTGCTTACTGTCTTACAAACACAAGCACGCACATCAACATGTACATCCCATATTGATGGCTTAGTACTCTAAATGAACTCTAATGCCTGTTACACTTTGAAAAACTTATTGACAAGAACAAATTTACTTCTCCTTATGATGACGTGCGCTCTGGTGTTAGAGTGGGAGTTTCTGGCACAATGTGTCTTGACCTGTTATCTCTTATAGAAGTAGTTCTATAAAGAAGTAGTCCTTACAAACCTGGATGTTGTCCAATTTTCCTATGTTCCACAGATAAAATACATTGTAGTAAATATGGGTTTTGAACAACAGAGGGTGATTTAATAATGACAGAGTATTCATTTTCATTCCACTTGTGTACTGTATGTTGATGGATGTGTTACTCACTTTAAGACACCCTCAACGATGACCTTTCACCTCTGAGATGTTCAAGCATCTTTCATCCATGTGCATTCACATCACACTCTTCTTCTCCCATAATCGTCTTATTCTGTTCATTGATCCAACAGGTTGAGCATGACGAGCAATACATCCCAGCTTAATTAAGAGTGAGATCTTAGGTAGCTACGTGGAAGTTGTGATCTACCCAACATTTCAATATGTTTTGTTATTCTTTTATTAATGAATGTTTTTATGGCTTTTATGGAAATTTGTTTCAAGAGCACCTGATATGCATTTGAATTCCTTCAGTTTTGCATATCTATTTATCAGTGTTTTTTTTTTTCATCTGTTTTATGTGTTCTCTCATGTATATGGAGCAGAAGTACTCTGCTACATCTTTATGCAGCATCACCACAGAGGTTCTGAAGGTTCTGAATGCCACAGAAGAATTACTTGGAGAGGCAGAAGGCAAAGGTCATGAGTCTTCTCCGGCTAGCACACCCATGTCCTCAGGCCCAGGCAACAGGAAGCTGGACCAGCACCTCACTAAAATGGAGGAAAATGTAAGGTTTATTAATAGAAAATGTTAATATGTTGTTTTTGATACTTTTTTAAAAATTATAACCATTGAAACCTACTCTACAGAAAAATATTCGAAGCCAAAACAAATGATTAAAATATAATCTGGAAAATGTTTTTTTTTTATTTACTTTCACTGTTTTTCTACCCCGGGAGTACAGGTAAACCTGAAGAGAAAGATTTTCAATTAAATTCATAATAATGTTATGTTAATATTTAAATTCATAAAAAGTATAAATATTGTTACAGAACAGGTACTATTTATTATTTTTTATTATATTACATTGTTTATTATTTACATTATATGACAATAGATGACATATTATTAAAGATATTTTGGTTTTCAATATTTTGGTTTTATAACAATAAGAATTGAGAAATATATATATATATATATATATACACTGCCGTTCAAAAGTTTGGGATCAATACGATTTTAAATGTTTTTTAGAAGTTTTTTTATGCTCATCAAGGCTGCATTTATTTGATCAAAATACAGAAAAAAAACAGTAAAATTGTGAAATATTATTATTATTGATTTAAATATAATGGTTTTCTATTTACTTTTAAATAATTTATTCATGTGATGCAAAGCTAAATTTTCATCAGCCATTACACCAGTCTTCAGTGTCATGTGATCCTTCAAAAATCATTCTAATATGCTGATTTGTTATTATCAATGTTGGAAACAGTTTTTGATGCTTAATTTTTTGGGGGGGAACCTGTGATACTTTTTCAGGATTCTTTTGATGAGTAAAAAGTTAAAAAGAAACAGCACTTATTCAAAATAGAAATATTCTGTAACAATAGACACTACTGTTCAAATGCTGTATTTTGTATTCAGTATTTGTTATTTTTTATTTTTGTAAGAAATTAATACTTTTATTCAACAAGAATATGTTAAATTGATTAAAAGTGAGTAGAGACTTAAAATGTTAAAACACTACCTGGACCCCACTTTGAAAACCCCTGGTGTTAACATTTATGCGTCATGCAGTTCTCCCTATTCATCTGAGACATTCTGATGTCTCTCTGATCTAATTTTGTGATCATGTGAACTGTGTGCAGGTGTATTTGACTGCAGGTGCTGTGTACAGCCTAGAGGGGGCGCTGAGTGACTTAGAAGACTGTGCTCGCAGCATCAGCAGCTCCACCACAGAGACTGAACTGGCCTTCCTAGAAGATCAGGTGGCCACTGCTGCTGCCCAGGTGCAGCAGTCCGAACTCCAGGTGTGCGCTTGCATGTGACATAATACAGACCGGTCCTAAATGTGCTATTTAACTGTGTGTAAATTCAGAAGTTTATGTGTTCTCTGCAGATCTCAGATATTGAGGCAAGAATATCAGCCCTCAAAACTGCAGGTCTAAATGTATCTGCATGCACACGGTTTTCCAAGTACAAATCTAAACCTATGGTGAGTTTCGTCAGCATTACACTTTTTGAACTTTAAAGACACATTCAAATTTAGTGAATGAGTTTAGAATATTAGTGAGTTAATGTTTTTCCTGCATCAGCCCCAGACGCTGGACTCGTCTCGCCATCAGAGGAGAAAGCTGCCTGCTCCTCCTATCAGAAGTCTGTCATCAGGTATGAACACACATATACCGACATTTAATACTTTAAAAGGGATCTCATCCTTATGTCTCATGTCATTCTAAACCTGTTAGACTTACTATTTTCCATGGAGCACAACTAAACACTAGTGTAGAATGTCTAGAGGGCTTGTTTTAATAATAGAGACAGCAAATAAGACAAAAAAGCACTATAGCAGTGGTCCATAGTACTTGTGCATTAGAATCCATATCATTTAAAGCCATATGATAGCTGTGTGAGGAACAGACTGCTAAAACTTCCCCTGGCCTTCTGTATTTAATTTGAATATAGCATGTAAAAACATGTTGTGCCATGTTTCTTGTTCTGAGGTTTTCATGTTTCGTCACTGATGTGAAAGTAAATGGTGAAAGGGAGAACCTTTCACCTATTTTTTTTTTTTTTGCATTCGTTTTTTAAGGAAATTCCATGACATGTTCTTAGTAACGTGTGAAAAGCTCAGGCTGCTATTGAAGACCACAGTCACTGAAAACCTGTGACTGAATAAAATAAAATAAAATAAAATAAAACTATCAAAAAAAATAAAAATTCTAAAGACATTCAGTAATGTTAGTTAGTATTAGTTAATCTATAATTACATTTCTAGCTGTGTTTTGCTTTATATTTACTCTAATATTTCACAAGGTTGATATTACATGTCTAGTTGAGCTTTTCTAAAGCAAAACCTGCTTTCAAGCCATTCAAATGTACATTCAGTGCATATACAGTGGGTACGGAAAGTATTCAGACCCCCTTAAATTTTTCACTCTTTGTTATATTGCAGCCATTTGCTAAAATCATTTAAGTTAATTTTTTTTCCTCATTAATGTACACACAGCACCCCATATTGACAGAAAAACACAGAATTGTTGACATCTTTGCAGATTTATTAAAAAAGAAAAACTGAAAAATGCTCAGTATTTAGTAGAAGCACCCATTTGATCTAATACAGCCATGAGTCTTTTTGATGCAACAAGTTTTTCACACCTGGAATTGGGGATCCTCTGCCATTCCTCCTTGCAGATCCTCTCCAGTTCTATCAGGTTGGATGGTAAACGTTGGTGGACAGCCATTTTTAGGTCTCTCCAGAGATGCTCAATTGGGTTTAAGTCAGGGCTCTGGCCGGGCCATTCAAGAACAGTCACAGAGTTGTTGAGAAGCCACTCCTTCGTTATTTTAGCTGTGTGCTTAGGGTCATTGTCTTGTTGGAAGGTAAACCTTAGTTCCAGTCTGAGGTCCTGAGCACTCTGGAGAAGGTTTTCGCCCAGGATATCCCTGTACTTGGCCGCATTCATCTTTCCCTCGATTGCAACCAGTCGTCCTGTCCCTGCAGCTGAAAAACACCCCCACAGCATGATGCTGCCACCACCATGCTTCACTGTTGGGACTGTATTGGACAGGTGCCTGGTTTTCTCCACACATACCACTTAGAATTAAGGCCAAAAAGTTCTATCTTGGTCTCATCAGACCAGAGAATCTTATTTCTCACCATCTTGGAGTCCTTCAGGTGTTTTTTTAGCAAACTCCATGCGGGCTTTCATGTGTCTTGCACTGAGGAGAGGCTTCCGTCGGGCCACTCTGCCATAAAGCCCCGACTGGTGGAGGGCTGCAGTGATGGTTGACTTTCTACAACTTTCTCCCATCTCCCGACTGCATCTCTGGAGCTCAGCCACAGTGATCTTTGGGTTCTTCTTTACCTCTCTCACCAAGGCTCTTCTCCCCCAATAGCTCAGTTTGGCCGGACGGCCAGCTCTAGGAAGGGTTCTGGCCGTCCCAAACGTCTTCCATTTAAGGATTATGGAGGCCACTGTGCTCTTAGGAACCTTAAGTGCAGCAGAAATTTTTTTGTAACCTTGGCCAGATCTGTGCCTTGCCACAATTCTGTCTCTGAGCTCTTCAGGCAGTTCCTTTGACCTCATGATTCTCATTTGCTCTGACATGCACTGTGAGCTGTAAGGTCTTATATAGACAGGTGTGTGGCTTTCCTAATCAAGTCCAATCAGTATAATCAAACACAGCTGGACTCAAACGAAGGTGTAGAACCATCTCAAGGATGATCAGAACAAATGGACAGCACCTGAGTTAAATATATGAGTGTCACAGCAAAGGGTCTGAATACTTAGGACCATGTGATATTTCAGTTTTTCTTTTTTAATAAATCTGCAAAAATGTCAACAATTCTGTGTTTTTCTGTCAATATGGGGTGCTGTGTGTACATTAATGAAGAAAAAAAATTAACTTAAATGATTTTAGCAAATGGCTGCAATATAACAAAGAGTGAAAAATTTAAGGGGGTCTGAATACTTTCCGTACCCACTGTAGGTGTCTAGTATCTCTAGTATCCCAGATGTACTGTATAATGTTTGCTTCTTCATGGTACAGTGTTATTTTGTCTGAGGTCAAAGCAACAGTCTCAAACTCTGATTGAGGAATCATGGTCTTGAAAAACCAATGTTATTCTCCTCCCAGTATTGTTTAATGTTAAATAACTTTACATCTCTCTAAAGAGGCTACAATGCTCTCCCTGGAATTAGTCAAATTTTCAGAATCACAAAGATGCGCAAATCCTACATGCTTTATAGGAGCAGTACCCTGTGTGCTGTATGTGTGATGTGTGGTTTGAACCTGCTAACAACCAGAGGCAACAATTTAATGTGGTTCAGAGAAAAGAGCACCTTTTTTCTTCCACTGACATTAAGCTAGGGGGGGGGGAATCTGTTTTCACACCAAGTGACATTACACATTTTGATTTGAAAAGAAAGGTGGAATGAGCAACCAGTGAAAAGAGAAGAAAAGAGAAGAGGGTCCATTAGAGAAAAAAACATAGAGTCAGCCAGCAGTATTATCTCTTTTACTCCCTTATCTTCTCTTGCTTAATCTTCTTGCTAATTAACAGGGTTTCTCTTTAGGGCTGGCCATTGATATGACCATGATTCATCTTGATTCCTTTATTTCACATTAGCTGCAGCTTCAAAGGACAAACTTACTTATTCCAGTTCAGCCGTTTGCGACACAAATCTACCAATGGAAGGAGACGGTAACAGCTTGTATGAGGCCTGAAGTGGTTCTTTAGTCAGTGATGCATGTTGTAACATTGTTTGATAGCTCTTTTCTCTCAATACTCTTTTGTATAGTTGGGCAGATTTCATGTCCATACATGAGAAAGCTTATATGTTGACATTAAAGGTATAGTTCACCAAAAAAGGAACAATCTGTTTTTATTTACTCACCCTAATGTCATTCAAAACCAGGATTACTTTGTTATGTGGAACATAAAAGATGTTTTGCAGAATGTTTATGCTGCCCTTTCCTATAGACAGTGAGCTGGGGCTTTAAAAGTGTCCCATATGACCAATAATGTGTACATTTGTTAATCATTATTTTCAAATGTACTTTTAAAGGTGAAAATGTATTTTTATAAATGTCATAAATTATTAAATTAAATGAAATTGCACCAAAGTACATTTTACCAGTCACCTTCACATTTTTTACTTTATGACCCCTAAAGTATACCACAATGAATTTTGTTAGAAATTAAAAAAGAGAGAAAAGATCTACTCAAGCTATTGTTTGTATGAAATTGCATTTTTTATATATTTTCAATCAAATTAAAATATCTTGTCAAGACATTCTACTGGTAATTTAGAGATATGCCATTGTGTGTTCTTAGTTCATGTTAATTCATACTGCATTAACTATTATTAAAGCTTGTATACTCAACAACGCTGCATATTTGATTAAAAATACAGTAAAAACAGTAATATTGTGAAATATTATTCAAATTAATAGTTCTCTGTTTTAAAATAGTTTATTCCTGTCATGGCAAAGCTGTATTTTCAGCAGCCATTACTCCAGTCTTAAAGGAACACTCCACTATTTTTGAAAATAGGCTCATTTTCCAACTCCTCTAGAGTTAAACAGCTGAGTTTTACCGTTTTCGAATCCATTCAGCCGATCTCCGGGTCTGGTGGTAGCACTTTTAGCTGTAGCTTAGCATAGATCATTGAATCTGATTAGACCGTTAACATCTCGCTCAAAAATGACCAAAGAGTTTCGATTTTCCTGTTTAAAACTTGACTCTTCTGTAGTTACATCGTGTACTAAGACCGACGTAAAATGAAAAGTTGTGATTTTCTAGGCCGATAGGCTAGGAACTATACTCTCATTCCGGTGTAGTAATCAAGGAACTTTGCTGCCGTACCATGGGTGCAGCAGGCGCAATGATATCACAACTTTTCATTTTCCATCGGTCTTAGTACACGATGTAACTACAGAAGAGTCAAGTTTTAAATAGGAAAATCGTAGAAACTGCGCCTGAAAATAGTCCCCAGCTAGCGAGATGCTAACGGTCTAATCAGATTCAATGATCTATGCTAAGCTACAGCTAAAAGTGCTACCGCCAGACCCGGAGATCTCCTGAATGGATGCGAAAACGGTAAAACTCAACTGTTTAACTCTAGGGGAGTTGGAAAATGAGCCTATTTTCAAAAATAGTGGAGTGTTCCTTTAAGTGTCACATGATCCTTCAGAAATCATTCTAATATGCTGACTTGCTGCTCAAGAAACATTAAAAACATTTGTGCTGCTTAATGTTTTTGTGGAAACTATGAATCATTTTTCTCAAGATTCTTTGATAGATAGAAAGTTCAGAACAGCATTTGATATATACAATGTTTGTAAAATTATAAATATCTTCACTGTAACTTTTGATCAATTTAATCCATCCTTGCTGAATAAAGGTATCTTTTTTTATAAATTCTTACTGCCCCCAAACTTTCAATGTAGAAACTGACGTTACATTAACATTAATTATTGTTTATTTTTTTGTTCGTGCTAACTCTAGCATTATTGTATCTTATTGTAAGTGCATCGTGATGAAAGAATTTTCATTTTTGTGTAAACTGATCCTCCTATTGTCTATGACATTTATAAAAAGAGCTTATTCAAGATAATCAATTCATGTTAAATTAGATCATGCAAAAGTAAATCTCTGTGCATAGCTAAAAGAGCTAAGTGTTAAACACTTCTGCACATAAATATCATTATGAAAATGAAAAAAAAAAAGTAAAAGCAAATTTTCTAAGAGGTGTTTTGAATTCCTTCCACACAGAAATGGAAGTCAAATCTGAGCCACAGATGAGATCTATGAGGCTGTGACAAGAGGCCATGTGACCTCAGTGATTCTCAGATAAGCTGTATGGCTCAATATCACTCCGCAGTGAATGCTAGGACCATCAGGCTGTTCCACACCAGTGCCTTGATGCAACTTCCGGTCCTCCAATTTGATCAGCCCTAATGCTACTTGTCGACCCTAAGCCTGATCACAACCCATGTAGGGTTGATCTCACTTCTGACCCCTAGGACTCTACCAAACCCTGGAGCTCATCACCTCCAGTAACCAGGGGACCCGATTCTCTCTCTCTCTCTCTCTCTCTCTCTCTCTCTCTCTCTCTCTCTCCCCCTCACTCGAGATCACATTAACATTAGATAATGCACTGTGAATTAACATGAACATTTTGAGAACAACTGTTTTTTC
>NW_015629525.1:216791-223488 GCF_001515625.1 Sinocyclocheilus rhinocerous
CTCTCTCTCTCTCTCTCTCTCTCTCTCTCTCTCTCTCTCTCTCTCTGCCTTAATGGAGATCAAACTCCTACAACGAACCATCACAGAGGGTTATAATTGTAGATTTAAACTCATGTAATTACTGTATGTGTAAGATAGATGGACAGTGGTAAATGTTAACAATCTAGGACATCACCTCATTCTCTTTTTCTAATGTTTTACTGAGTGTTGTACATGTTTGAATTTGTATGCTGTATGTCGGCAATGTGACTGGGATGACTAATGTGACCTGTTTTTTTTTTGTTTCGTTTTTTGATTGCGAAACTGAAGCACATTCGGTAAAAAAAATTTAAATGTACGAAATGTCTATGTGAAAGTAAACACAAAATATCTGCAGGACCTGTTGTATTTGCATTGTCATGTTTCTGTTATTCTCATATGTGTCGCAAATATCTCAGGATTCTTTTTCCAATGGTCATTTTTGGAGTTTTCTTTAATGCGCTGTACTCAAAACTGCATATAAAATAACTGTGAAATTCATGATTTAGTCTCTAAAAAAAAAAAAAGTGCCATTGAAAGCACTCGACCACCTTGCCATATAATGAGTTTGTGAGTGTGTTTGCATGAATCGTAACCCCCCCATGTATTCATACTTGTCTTCGAATCAGCCTCAGATATCCAGTGACCTCTTGAATATGAACATCAAATCACTGTCATCTCAGTATGAAGCACTCTGGTAATTTGGGTTGTGGCCTTTGTTGACTTCTAATTCTTCTTTTATTAATTAACGTCTTTTATTCATCTGAAACACCCAGTTGTTTTTCTCAGAGCACTGCTTTAGTATTACATATATCCACCTGGATGTACATACTTAAAATATCTAAATTCAATCTAAAACAATCTGTAATGTTTCTGTAAAAATCCGTTAAAAAAAAAAGTATGTACCACCTCTATTTTGAATTACACATTTCATTGTGTTGTATTTTAAGGTTTGAAGCTAATATTTGTAAACGTAATGGAAAAGATACTGGTCATTTTCTACCAGAACATTTTTTTTTTCTTAAATAAATTTTCTTTATGTTTGTTGTGCTAGTTGGCATGGAAAACTGTTCCACAGTGCAAATCACATGATCCTAAATTTGACACTGGGGAAGATTTTAAGAGTAACTGTGAGCTGTGAGCATCCATTAGAAATCTGACAAGAATAATTGAGTTGTCCTCATTTTGAGCATTTTATTAAGCAGGAATCTCCACCTATTCCCATGCAGAATTACAGCTGTGACATCAAATACTGCATCATATTTTCTTAGCGAGTGACTAAGATGACATCTGTGCTGCATGCGCAATGTGTCTTCAGAGACAAAATCACCCTTTTAGCTAACAGAAATTACAAAAGCCTGAACTGTATTTAGTTAACATTAATATATTGTATGGAATGTCCATTTTTTGAGCCAATAGAGAATAAACTGGCATGAAATATACAATTGCATCCCATAATCATCCCCTACATTTGTCTTCCCCATTCCACTCTAATATCACTCTAATAGCTGTTCAGCTTTCACGCTCTCAAATGGGTCCTGCTCCTTGTTGTTGTCTATGGAAATGTTTGTATATAAAAGCATGTATCACGTTTCCAATAGATGTAAAAAGTCCCATGAAAAGCACAGTCGAGAAATTGAAAATGTCTTACAGTGTGATGTATTTTTTTCTATTTGAAAAAAAAAACAAAAAAAACAAATGCATATTTACATATATGAATGAAGTACAAAAAGACAAGAGACGGATATGAAATACCGTAGGCTCTTTAAGTGTATTTTGGGTTTGTTGTGACCGCAAGGGCATTAGTCTGCCTCTTTTCAGAACGTCCTCTGTGTATTTTAACCATAAAGTGTCAACGGGGGAAAAATTAAATATTCTGTAGCGAAAAGAAAAAGCCAATGAATTCTCATGTGCCAAATTTGTTCTGACACAAGCAGTGTTCAAATAAATACGAATAAAGTTTGCATTCCTGAAGAGACTCTGAGATGTTTGTGTTCTTTGGTAGATTATATTTGAACAACTTTATTGTCATTGAATTGTGGAGCAGTAGTTTGCATAATCCATTACAATAAACTACTAATAAGAGGAAAACATACATACATTTGTTGATTTATTTATTAATATAGATTGCATTTGTAATATGTACAGATATTTTCACTTGCCAGTCAGTTTATTTGAAATGAATATTGAGGGACACACAGCCAGGGAAAGAATGAGAAAACTGTGATTAATTATACTAATACACCTAAATATTACAGCAGCAGGTCGCGGCAGGTAGCAGATCTCACGGTAACCAATCTGACTCCTCCTGTGCCAGCGCACTCCTCAAGCTCTCCTTATTCCTGAGAGTGTTCAACAGGATCTCCAGAGATTTGACCACTGGCTGCAGACCACCTCCACTCTGTCTCTTCCCAAACCGCCCGATAGGTCTCACACCGCGCCCCACATACCAGAACGGGTCAATCTCTGGACCTGATTGGGAGAGATCAAGACAAATGTTACTATCAAAGTGCATATTTGGTGTATGTGCACATATTACTAATACTTTTGGTCTGTTTGTTGGCTATCATGAAACTAATTTGAGTTTTACTATTACTTTAAAAAGGTAAACAACTAGAAAGATCCTGTGAAGCCTCTCTATAATGCCTTATTTAAATACATTCATTATGTCTTATAATCAGTTTTATGATAAGTTCTCGTAATGCACAGTTATAAAATGCATTAAAACAGATGTGTTAAAACAAATGAACGACATAATATTTCACGTTATTGGTGCTAGAATGTATTATACTCTATTAAAGTACATTTTTAAGTAAATAATAATAATAATAATAATATGATCAAGTCAACCTGGCTACATCAGGTTAACTAATAAAAGTCATTTGTAACAATCAAGTTCAAATAGCTTACAACTGCACAAAAAAAGGTAAAAAATACTACAGTAAAAACTGTTAACTGGTAACTGTACATTATCTACCATATTTAGACATAATTTACTCAATTTATTCAATACTTTTACAGTAAAATATTTTATAAGTAAATATTTCTCATGATGATGTGTGTTAACAGGTTTGTTAGCCAAGTCATTATATGGCCTTTTGTTTTACCATCTGCATTATTTTTTTAACATTCAAAGCATATTTAAGAAATTCAAGCAGGTTGGTTTATTAACATTATATCGGTTAATAAAATAATGTAGGCTGTACAGGCGCAAAAATACTGTTAGTGTCAGATAATTTCTGTTAATTTGACAAGATTTTCTTTTTATATAGCCGAACAGATAGCCTTCGTGTTAATGTATATAATGACAGTGATTACAATGAAAACTGACTACAAAGTGCATTTTAATGCATTACGAATACTTTTATAAGAATATCTCTATAATGTAGGCTATTAGGAATTATGTTTAAATGCATAAACGTCTAACAGCTGCTCCACTGACATTGCGCACTGCATCTACAATTCTCTTGATAAATCAAGTAAATTACAATGACAAAAAAAGGATAGAAAAAACTTACTTCTGTTATCGACGTTGTGGACGATATGAAGGTCGTGCTCGACTGTGGTACCGTGTGCAGAAGTCTCAGTGGCGGACAGAATTAGCAGAAGCAGGAACGCGACCGTTCCCAAGCGCGAGCCAATCAGGCACGTAGTCACCGGCATAGTGAAGACGGCGGGCAGCATGCTGACTCTGATACAGGGCACTGTATATAATATGATACAGAGTATTCAATATAATATAAAATAAAATAAAATAGTGCAATTTCTAAATGATTCGAGTCTTATAATGTACTTGATGATAAATCCAAAAAAATAAATTCAAATAATAAAAAAGAAATATGTAATTCAACTATTACATCAATGAAAGTAATGTTTGGGGGTTAGATCAGGTAGAAACTGCACATATTTTGCACTTGTAATCAAAACTTTCCTCACAAAATTAATTACAAAATAAATTATTTTCAAATATCTTTCCTTGAATGAACAATTATGAGAACGAATAAGAGTTTTTTTTTTTACTTACATGTGTCTTTGAACGTATGCTCTTCAGTAACAGGTGTTTCTGGGCTCAGAGTCTCTTCTTCAGTCCAAGTAATTCCGGAATGTTAAGATGTTGTGCTTATATATCGTAAGGAGTCTGTCACAAAATGGATTAGATCACGTCAATCTTGCAGGACATCCCTCCTTACACACACACCTCCCACTTCCTCCTCTCCTCCTCTCATCCCCCATCAGCATCTTCACTCCTTTGATCCGTTGATTTGGACCCATCACGGTGAAAGAGCGATGAGAGAGAGCTCGTCCATTTGTGAATCAGACACACCCTGACGCAATTTATCAGTGGATCTCTGACACACACACACATTAACTTCTTTAAGGAACACCACATCAAGTCCCACAGGTTCACAGAGAATTTGAATTTGAGAGCTACAGCAGAGGCCAAGCAAACTTTGGTTGAATTGTTGAAATGAAAACAACCAAAGCATTAGTAAACTATTATACAAAATTTATTAACACACGTTTCAGTGATTCTCGAAAAAAATATATGTTGTCTTGCTTTTGAATCCCACCAAATGTTTTTAATGAGATTTAATCTACAGGCTGCACCTGCATCAAGGCTCCTCCACCACCAGTGAGTGGCTGGAATGAGGCGGCCCTCCTCAGTGCCTACCGTCAAGGTCTGGACCCTCCCATTCGCACTCAAATGGCCATCTACGATGACAACATCGGACTAGAAGGCTTCCTACAATGAGCCACTTGCATCTCACAACGGTTGTCAGCCCCAAGAAGCCGCCCACCAGCCCTTCGCGTCCACCAGCGATCCCTCTGTACCAGAGCCCATGCAAATGGATTCTACCCGACTCACTCGCGCCGCGGCTGGACTCTGCCTTTACTGTGGTGCTCCAGGACATTTCATCAGCTTCTGCCCAGTCAAACCCCCACGCCCGGCGGTGAGGAGCCTCCAAATAGAACCAGAAATATCGACATTATCCCTGCTACCAGACCTCTCGGTTTCAGTTTCAGCCCTCCAGCTTCTGCCCAGTCAAACCCCCACGCCCGGCGGTGAGTACACTCCAACTAGAACCAGAAATATCGACATTATCCCTGCTACCAGACCTCTCGGTTTCAGTTTCAGCCCTCGTCGACTCGGGCTCTTCGGGCAATTTCATATCCTATGGCCTCCTAAATCATCTCCATCTACCCCGCCTACATCAAGCCCGGGAGCTCCGAGTCGAGACGATTCAGGGAAAGCCGCTAGGGCGTGGGCGGGTGCAGTTTCGCGCCCCACCGCTAAGATTGAGGATCGGATGTCTGCATGAGGAAATCATTTCCTTCCTGGTACTAGAGGGACCCACAGTGGATATCATCCTGGGACGCCCCTGGCTCACCCTCCATTCTCCAGAGGTCAGATGGGAACCCTGTGATATCACTCGCTGGAACGAGTCATGCCATAGAAACTGTCTCAGCACTCTACCCGTACCACTTCCACGCCCCGTCAAGGCTCAAGTTGCTTCCACCCTTGTTGAAAGTCCAGAACCTCAAGAAACACCGACCGTCCCATCTGACTAAGCTGGCGGTTATTAAGCCTCTTATTAACAAACCACAACTAGATCCTAGTGAACTGGCAAATTACAGACCCATCTCAAATCTTCCTTTTATGTCTAAAATATTAGAAAAAGTTGTGTCTGCTCAATTGCGCTCCTTCCTGCAAAAACAGCTCCAACAAGCAGTGCGGAGGCATAAGATCTTCGCAGATGTCCGGCGTACCGCTACTCCCACCTACCAGTCTGGAGAGCGGGTTCGGCTGTCCACCCGGGATCTGCGCCTCCGCCTGCCCTGTAAAAAGAGTCCCCGCTATATTGGTCCTTTCCCAATACAGAGGCAGATCAACCAAGTCACCTACCTTCTTCAGCTTCCACCAAGGTACAAAATTCACCCCTCATTCCACGTCTCACTTCTCAAACCTTGTTCTTCCTCCTCCTCAAGGTCCACCGAGCTGGAAGCACCCCCTCCTCCTAAGGTTCTGGACCAGCCCTCGGTGTACCAGGTGAAGGAAATCTTAAATTCGCGGCGACAGGGTGGCCGGTTGCAATATCTAATCGACTGGGAATGATACGGACCAGAGGAGAGGTCCTGGGTGGCCCGCGACGATATATTGAATCCATTACAGCTGGAAGAATTCCACCGCACCATCCAAACCGTCCCGCACCCCGAAGTCGCGGTCGCCCTCGTCGCCGCATGGGGGCGTCAGGAGCCAGCCCTAGAGGAGGGGGTAATGTCAGGAAATCATCACAATCACTCATGTCAGCACAGTCACCTCCTCCGACACATACCAGATCCCAATCACCCGAATTCTGATCACCTGCACCTGCAATCACCAATCAAGCTCACTATATCTTCTCACTCCACTCAGTATTCCAGTGTCCGGTCTACCGTTCACTACCCGAACATTACCAGACTCCTTACCTGCATAATTACCTGTTGTTTCCTTACCTCCAGGGGTCTATAACGTCTCCGCGATCCCGATTCTCCTCAGCCCCGGTTCATCTCCAGGATTCCTGCAACAATCAGAACCCAGATTATCAAGAAGCTAAGAAACCAAGAACTTTCATATATCTCTCATACTCACCTGCCTTCGATCCTCACCATTACAGCATTGTCAATAAACCCTTCTGTT
>NW_015629525.1:233436-242132 GCF_001515625.1 Sinocyclocheilus rhinocerous
GAACTTCTATCGACGGTTTGTGAAGAGTTTCAGCATGCTCACGGCCCCTCTTACTTCCATGCTACGAGGCAAACCCAAGTCCCTGTCCTGGAACAGCCTTGCCTGCGAAACCTTCAACCAGCTCCAGGAGGCCTTCAGCATGGGCCCCATCCTTCACCATCCAGATTCCCAGGTACCCTTTGTAGTCGAAGTTGACGCCTCTACCACCGGCGTTGGGGCCGTGCTGTCACAGCAATGTGGGGAACCTCCAATCCTCCATCCTTGCACTTACTTCTCCAGGAAACTGAACCCGGCGGAGCAGAATTATGACATCAGCAATCGGGAACTGCTCGCCATCAAACTGGGCCTGACTGGCTGGAGGGAGCCCATCACCCTTTCTCAGTGATCACTGATCATAAGAATCTCCAATATCTCCGTGAAGCCAAAAGACTCAACCCTCGTCAAGCCCGATGGGCTTTGTTCTTCACAAGGTTCCAATTCACAATCACTTACAGACCTGGAAATCGCAATTGCAAGGCTGATGCGCTATCCCGTCTTCACTCTCCCGACATTCCAACAGAACCAGAACCCATTCTCCCTCCAGCCCTGATCGTCAGCCCCATACAGTGGAATATCAACCAGGACATCCGTGACGCCACTCGCACCGAACCTGCTCCGCCGGGCTGCCCAGCTGGGCTCAGTGCATGAAGTACCGGGCTCTGGACACCCAGGCAGCCAACAGTATGGCCCGGGATGTCAACAGGTACGTCCAAAGCTGTTCAGTCTGTGCCATGTCTAAAACCCCACGTCATCTCCCCGTAGGCAAGCTCGTCCCACTGCCCGTACCCCGTAGACCCTGGTCCCACATTGGAGTGGATTTCGTCACTGACCTCCCTGCCTCGAATGGTAACACCTGTATCCTTGTTGTGGTTGATCGCTTCTCCAAGGCCTGTAAGTTCATCCCTCTCAAGGGTCTACCAACAGCATTTGAAACAGCTGAATGCCTATTCACTCAGGTCTTCCGGAACTATGGCCTCCCGGAGGAGGTCGTTTCAGACCGAGGGCCCCAGTTCGTCTCCCGAGTATGGAAGGCCTTCTTGGCTGTCCACCCGGGATCTGCGCCTCCGCCTGCCCTGTAAAAAGAGTCCCCGCTATATTGGTCCTTTCCCAATACAGAGGCAGATCAACCAAGTCACCTACCTTCTTCAGCTTCCACCAAGGTACAAAATTCACCCCTCATTCCACGTCTCACTTCTCAAACCTTGTTCTTCCTCCTCCTCAAGGTCCACCGAGCTGGAAGCACCCCCTCCTCCTAAGGTTCTGGACCAGCCCTCGGTGTACCAGGTGAAGGAAATCTTAAATTCGCGGCGACAGGGCGGCCGGTTGCAATATCTAATCGACTGGGAAGGATACGGACCGGAGGAGAGGTCCTGGGTGGCCCGCGACGATATATTGAATCCATTACAGCTGGAAGAATTCCACCGCACCATCCAAACCGTCCCGCACCCCGAAGTCGCGGTCGCCCTCGTCGCCGCATGGGGGCGTCAGGAGCCAGCCCTAGAGGAGGGGGTAATGTCAGGAAATCATCACAATCACTCATGTCAGCACAGTCACCTCCTCCGACACATACCAGATCCCAATCACCCGAATTCTGATCACCTGCACCTGCAATCACCAATCAAGCTCACTATATCTTCTCACTCCACTCAGTATTCCAGTGTCCGGTCTACCGTTCACTACCCGAACATTACCAGACTCCTTACCTGCATAATTACCTGTTGTTTCCTTACCTCCAGGGGTCTATAACGTCTCCGCGATCCCGATTCTCCTCAGCCCCGGTTCATCTCCAGGATTCCTGCAACAATCAGAACCCAGATTATCAAGAAGCTAATAAACCAAGAACTTTCATATATCTCTCATACTCACCTGCCTTCGATCCTCACCATTACAGCATTGTCAATAAACCCTTCTGTTTACCTGCACTCTTCTTGTCTCTGGCCTGTTGGTGACAATGTCACATTAAAATGCCATGCTTTAGGTTATTGTCCTGATGTCTGAAAATACAACATGAAATTTTACAGCTCAATCAGTCAAACCTGAAGGATAAATATTATTTTTAAAGCAAACTTATAATTTGAAATGATTTGTTTCAGTCTTTTTAAATGGAACATCCCCAAAATGGAAGTGCCTCCCATAATTTAAAACTCATAGGCTTTCTGAGAAAAAGGTGGATACTTTGGGATAGCTGTCCTGCTGAACAGTCCAATGATCATCAGGTTCAGTGTCTGCACCCTCGTAACAAAACTGTTCCATCTCTATGTTTGATCATAATGACCAACCACAGCCAGGCCAACCACAGGTAACTAGGGTCAGCCGACGTCACAGCGCTAGCTGGAGGCAGCAAAACAAAGGGGAACGGCCCATTCAAACCAGCGCAGATTCGGCTACATAAGGAGCTTAAAATATCATCTTGTTGTGATGTTGGGTGCCAGAATCGACGTAATACAGCCTCAAATTAGAAATTTGATCGCATATCTGCTGCCACTGCCAGACAAAAAACCGACGACAGCTGTGGTTAAACGCGATATATTTAAATATGAAAAAAGCATAATAAAAAACATTTATGAAAAATTTTTTTTATATCTATTACTTTTAAAAAATTATGGAAAATCTGAACTTTTGATTTTGAGTTTCCACAACCGTTTGTATTTTAGAAAAGCAAGCTTATAACTTTTGGACAAGCATTCTTTTCTAATTATTTATATCATTAATTACTTATTTTGACTTGCTGTCCTGCAGAATTGTTAGACCTTGCACTAATGTTTAACCCTGGAAAACAAAATAATTTAAAGAATAACGCTAAACGTCACAGATGTACCAGATGGAGGGTCCAAAGTTTTTTTTTTCACATTATGTAAATTGATATTATAAAAATAGATGCAACTTTTTTCATGACTGAAAAGTCAAGGGACAGGTTTGTCACCTCAAAAAGTTACAATGTAATGTACTTTCCATTTAATGCTGTTGACAAGCCTTCCACAAGAGACATACTTTTGCATAATAATAATAATAATAGTCATATTGTAAAAGCTTCTCTTAAACCAGCTGGGGAAAAAAGCATTGTCTGTGTTCTTTTCCTCATGCAGCACCCATGTTCATCATCTTTGTTTCTGCTGATACTGATGATTCTTGTTTTGTCACAAATCAGATATTCCCATTGAATGTTGCATTAAAGACAGCTCTTTATTTCTTTCTCGCCACCGCAAGCCAGAGACCTTCAACAGTTCCTTTAGTGGCCATTATTGCCCTTGATCTTGATATTGCACAAAAATAAGGCAATCAATATTAGAAATCTGTGACTTCTGTGTCTTCTTTTACTATTAATAATGCACAGACTCACTACAGGTTACAGGTTAGTTGTGTATATGTGTTTGCATTTGTTTCTTTTGTCACTGTGCCCCTTTATTTACAGATTATTAGTAAACCTTCAGTAAAAATGACCTTCAACACTAGCCAATCAAGAGCAAGAAAAGGTCTGAAAAAAGGTAATCTTCCTAATCTTCCTTATGAATAAGTGAAATAGAAATATAAAAGTGTTATCACAATTAGTTTTATCACATTTTCTAAATTTTCACTTTATACACTTTTTTTTTATGTGACTAATTTAACTACTAAAACAATTTGTTCAAAACTTTAAAATCATGTATCTAATATAATAATCTATAAATGGGAAAGTTATGTATTTGTGATGTTATCAAATGATCTATGAAGTCCAGAGAAAATGGAAAATGTCAAATTATCTGATGCAAGATTCTGATGGTCTGTTGCTCAGTCAAAGTATTTGATTAAAAACAGATCTTTATCATCATGTTTAATTCATTACATATAATTCACACATTAACTTTCAGAATGCATTATATTGCAGAATGCAGTATATAAATATAGTATTTCAGTATGTGAAAAAAACCTTTTCCACAAAGAGAATTCACTAAGGAAACCATCTGTCTTTGACTGCCTTCAGACATTTGAGGCAATTAGGGGACACATCAATGTGTCAAATCCTACATAATGGCATCAAGTGGTGAGAGAAGAATACTTAAGTACATAATTTCTGCCTGACAGCAATGTAGCATTTCTCTCATGGCTTAAATGTGGAAGCCAAATTCTTTCCTAGAATTTAGGATTAGAAGTAAAAAATAAAATAATAGATTGTACTTACATAAAGTAACTGTACACATGATAATCATTTAAAAAAGAAAAGTAATTCTTTATATAATTACTTAAATATCATTAAATTTTTGAAGAGTTGTGCCACATGACATTAACCTTGCTATGTCATAAAACGTCAGATTATCTGATCTGAAATAATAGTAAAAGATTGTCAAACTACTTAGTGAAGTCAAGAATGTCATTCTTTTAATGAGGCTTTTTTTGTGAACAGTCACAGCACCCCTGTTTTAAATATCAAAATTAAATTAAATTCACAGAAAAAGTGTATTCAAGGCTTTTCATGTATGAATTGCATTTTTGTGTTTATGTATTTTTTAATAAATTAATAAACAGGACAAAAGAAAAAGCGTCATACCATTGACCCATTTATTAAAAATAAGCAAATCATGTATATTTACAATAGACATAGTCCAATCTGACACCCTTTGTTTCCTACTTTCCTCAAATTATTTTATCATAAAACTCTGCTGAATGGTTATGAGATTTTCTCTCAGGAGGAAGATATATAGGCTGTCACATCATCCAGTCCAGAGCTCTCGTTATCCAGATACTCCAGAATGACGTTGCCTCCGTTGTGCAGAGGACAGTCTGTATTGGAGAGCAGTGACTGGAGGCTAGCGTCCATCCTAAAGGCTTCACCCGTCTCAGGGTGACACAAACGCAGTTTCTGTGCAGAGCATAGTGGTATGTTAATGTGAATTGTTTTCACCAAATAATAAAGAAATCAATTTGTTACATAGTCATAATCCTAAAACAGTGGCCCCCAACCACATTCCTGGAGCCCTCCAACAATGCACATCTTGCATGTCTCTTAATTAAACACACCTGATTCGAGACTTGAAATGGGTGCATCAGACAAAGGAGACATGCAAAATGTACAGAGAGGGGATGAGGGCACTGTCCTATAGAACAAAGTTTTATGTTGTGCTGTAGAGCTGACCTTAGCTGTGAGCACGTTGTTGTTGTTTTTCAGACTGGCCTGAGATGCAGCAAAGTCCACTACTTTGCCAACACTCCACTTAGAGCAGAAGAACATGGGCAAACTAGGGTCTTTAGCTTCTTTTGGCAGAAACACCTGGAAATACGCCCGTTCTGTCTGCAGAGGAGGAATTTCGAATGTTATATTTGTCATAAATGAATGGAAGATACTTTGTAATATAAGTTTGGCACTGATACCTGTGGCAGGCCTTTATCTCCTGACGCATGCATTTTAAGCTTCATCAGAGCAACTTTTGCAGCGGTTGCAGCATTTTTTGCTCCTTTTCTGCCTTTAATTGGTGGTGCATTCTTCTTTGACTCTGTTGGAAGTATTGTGGAGATTATTCTTTGGCTTTCTAAGAATTATTTGGTATTACAAACTCTTCAAGTTTAGACACTACTGCCCTCTAGTGGACAAAAATTGTACATATCCCAAACAGCAGGAGACAGAAATCCAAGACAAAACAGTGTACTTTGCAGTGTATTGCTAAAAAAACTGACCGACTATCTTCTGCACCAGCTCCTGTGTTGCAGCCATGCGAGGCTTTGGAATCTCCAGTTTCTCACACTTATGGTCATCCTGATGCCGATGTCTGAAACCGGAGGAAAACAGTCAAATATGTAGAAGAGGACACAACACCTAGTACACCAGCTGTGCCTGTGACTATATGCACGAAACATTATTGTTTTATCTACTGGTTTTCCACTATAGTCTCTCTGTCCATTAGGGTGACACTTAAGTGGTGTTAGAAATGTAAAGTATGAAATGCAGGACTATTAAATGATGATTGTAAGAGGTTTTATACGTGAGACAGAAGTGTTTTTCACAGTGTGGGCAGATGACAGGCAGCAGCTCTTTCCCTTTGCAATCCTCAAAGCTACATGGATATGATGTGCTTCCCCCAGACCCAATCTCTTTCTTCACCAGCACCTGAAAGAATTAAGAGAATAATCTATAACAGCCATTCAAACCCCAGGAATTAGTAAAATAAACACACACATTTATACACATTATACATTTATATTTATATAATCTGTGTGTGTACAGAATATATGCATATGTTATGGTTTTAACAATTGTATATTGCACTAATTATTAAAGCTGCAGTCCGTAACTTTTTTGGTTAAAAATGATCCGAAATCAATATTTGAGCAAGTACAAAACTATCGCCTTACTTTAGCCCGATTCACAACGGTTAGCTTATAATAATGTTTTCTCATTTGAGTGGTACGGGTAGGTTTTCGCGGGAAATTCGAGCATGACACTGCGTCATTACGTCACTTCTGTAAACATAAAGTAGTTGTCCCAGCTACTAGGCTATCGCATGCGAGGATCCTGCAGGTGGCCGATCGTTTATAGCCTTTTCTCACAGCAGCCAGAATAATGAAATGTATCATTTTGGGTGCGGTGACTGACTGCCACACATACTCTTTAGAACATTAGATTCATCCGCTGGAGCCGTGCCGACTCACAACCAACGCAAGCTAGATAATTCCGCACACAGCTGCAATTCCAGGTTTTCAAACAGAGATGGCTAAGACCAAGAAGTCTACTAAGAAGGCCATTTTTGAGCGAGATGCTAACGGTCTAATCAGATTCAATGATCTATGCTAAGCTAAAGCTAAAAGTGCTACCGCCAGACCCGGAGATCGGCTGAATGGATTCGAAAACGGTAAAACACATCTGTTTAACTGTAATGGAGTTGGAAAATGAGCCTATTTTCAAAAATAGTGGAGTGTTCCTTTAATTTGACTCTTTTTGTCTTAGTAAACCCATTTCTCACTCACCTCTGGACAAGAGTGGGAGTCCCGGCTTCTGTGTTCCAAACTTTAGCCAGTAGAGGAGATTTAATGTTACATGAGAAAAAATAATGATTGCAATGAATGAAATGAAGCATAGAAAATCTCAAATCGAATGCCTTATTCAAGACTAATTTTCCTACACAATTTATGAATGTACTATATAAAAAACACATATGTCTCCCCACAAAATATACTGTGGAATTACCACTGAAAGGTACCAAAATGGTATTTAATAAATATTATGGTAGTGAATACCATAGTATTTTTATGGCATTCCACAAATGCCATGGGACCATTATGAAAAAAAAAAAAACCATGATAGGACCACCATAGTCATTTTCCTGTCTTTGTTATTACTCAGATCTGCACTATTTAATTGAATTAGATTAGTACAGATCTGAGATTAACTGTTTATATTGTCTTCAAAGCCAACGGCACAAAATCTTACCAAAACACTCCAGAACAGCTGCTGCATACGAATGGTAGAAAGTCTACATTGAAACACGAAAATGATTAAAATAATCCGCATGATATTCCTTTTTTGCTGCTGACTCACATCACACTGATGTTACAGCTTATGTTTACAAAGGATATTTGAATAAATAAAGGCTCTAGAAACAGGCTGTAAATTGTGATTTCTACTAGAAATTACTCTATTTTTCAACAGCTTAGATGGGGAAACTTTAAAGAACGTACCTTTTTGTTTGCAAGATTCAATTTCACAATGTTTTCCTATATTTAGTTCAGCCATTTTAAATGACCTCACACAATCATTTCAACATAAAAGTCTCTTTGAAAAAAAAGGCGTTTACTGAAACTTTGAAAAGTTCAATGTTTTTATTGTCTCTCCTTAAATGAACCATAAAGGAATTTCAGAAAATACTGATGATCATTCTGTTTATTTATTCTTAAATATGTTGTGCCTAGTTT
The DNA here is from genome assembly GCF_001515625.1 of Sinocyclocheilus rhinocerous. Lineage (NCBI taxonomy): Eukaryota > Metazoa > Chordata > Actinopteri > Cypriniformes > Cyprinidae > Sinocyclocheilus > Sinocyclocheilus rhinocerous. Next base: position 241,357 of record NW_015629525.1, read on the forward strand.
GTCATGCATGAATTATACCATTAACCCAGTCAAATTTTTAAAGTTGTTGTACTATTAAGAAAAAAAAAACCATCCTCATCAGCCCAAAAACTTTTGCAAAAGCTTTTATTGAAACCGAGCTGCCAAAATGATTAATTTCCGTTAAAAGACCAGGTTCAGGAGCGAGTGGTGTCTACCAGCCAGCCCCAGCCAGGCTCTAGCTCTAGGAGGGAAGAAGAAAAAGTCAGTGTGTCAGCCCATGTCCCTCGTAAAGCCTGCAGCTGTGGATGCCTTACACCAGGGCTGTCCAAACTCGGTCCTGGAGGGCCGGTGTCCTGCAGAGTTTAGCTCCAACCCCAATTAAACACACCTGAACCAGCTAATCAAGCTCTCCCTAGTGAAAAAAAAGTATACTTTTTTGTATTTGTAATATATTACCTGTTTTAATAGTACATTGCAAATATACTAACAAAAATTTTACTATCTTTAAATATATAAAAAAGTATATTAGCATCATGCTTTTGTCTATTTTCACAATACAACTTTTAACACACTTTAAAACAATTGTAATTTAGTATATTTTCTAAAAATATATTTTACAAAAATATACTTGAATTGAAAGTTCTGTTAATTTTTTATAAGCATATTTATTTGCATTTTACTTAAATATATTTTATTAATATTTTTTAACTGTGTGCTGAAAATGATCATTGTAACAATGCATTGAAAGTACTTTCAAAGTACATTATTAAATAACCTGAAGTTGTAGTATATTTTAAGTCACATTTTTGAGTAAA
>NW_015629525.1:244557-245203 GCF_001515625.1 Sinocyclocheilus rhinocerous
ATATTTATTTGCACTTTACTTAAATATATTTTATTAATATTTTTTAACTGTGTGCTGAAAATGATCATTGTAACAATGCATTGAAAGTACTTTCAAAGTACATTATTAAATAACCTGAAGTTGTAGTATATTTTAAGTCACATTTTTGAGTAAATTTTTAATTGTACTTCTTCATGCTTGGAATTCACTTCAGTACTTGGACATACATTGTTTTCAGAAAGTAATAACACAAATAAATAAAAGCGAATGCATTATAAAGTGTACAACACATTTGAGTGATTGAGGATGGACAGCAAATACATTATGAGACACTATATAAATGTTGAGGGGCCAAGCTGCTGTTTAAAGACTATAAATGGACATTCCAAGCATTACAATAAAGATATTTTATACATAAAAGAATACTCAACCCAGGGGCGGATCTACCGGGGTGGCACAAAAAGCTGTGCCACCCCACCTGCCACCCCAGAATTATCACAGAATAAAATATAAATGTAAGCAGTGTTTCATGTGCTAATATTCAGCCGCGGCGACGACAGAGTAACGCAAAAATAATGGCAAAAACACGTCTTTCAATAAACTGTGCACGATGCTTGCACGCGCACGCAGAGTGCCAGTGTAGTCGGCTTCATTAACAAATGACTCT
>NW_015629525.1:254080-254416 GCF_001515625.1 Sinocyclocheilus rhinocerous
TGTACTGCATTTTTGCAGAACTGAGAAATGACTGCCTAGAGTTATAGCTAGTCTTGTGTCAGAAACCAAGAAACTGCTATAGTACTGTATACTGTAATGAAATTTGGCCAAATGTGTGCAGAGGATGCTAAATTGACTTTTTTTTCACTGTACTGTATTGTGATGCATGCCAAGTTCATACAATTATTTGGTATTTGAACTTTTCTAGTGCTTTTCATCTACTGCAAGATCACTTACAGTCGTAAAATGAAAATTATTTTTTTCCCCAAAGGTTCATTGCTGAATTATACATCTGTATCTGTAATTTAATTTATGTATACTGTAATAGACATTGAG
>NW_015629525.1:257887-258516 GCF_001515625.1 Sinocyclocheilus rhinocerous
TGTGTAAGCAGTTGAAAAAAACCTGTAAGAAAAACTGTAATAACTAGATTGAAAAGTTTAAAAGAAAAATTGATGCTGGCTTGTCTTATAGTCTTGTTTAAAATAAACAAGACCGTAATGAAACGTAAATGGTTTGGTCAGTTAGATGTTCTAGATGTTTGCTAAAAAAGTTTTTGTTGCTCTTAAACTTGCACTAAACGTGATTTATACCATCTAGGTAGCCTATGTAATTTTAATAGAACCGCATGTGTTCTAGTGATACAAGCTCAGAAACATTTATAACCTGTTGAAGTTTTTTATATTGTGCATTGATTTTGGTGTTATTTATTTTTCATTTTAAACAGTATAGATGATTACTTAATGGTAATACAATATCTGACCTGAGATTTGCCTTGCAACCATTTCAGCAGTTGGTAGCTATATGTGTCCTGTATTTCTGTCGACTGAACCAGCCAGGCCATTAATTATGAATTTATCAGTCTTTTGCACGCGAAAGTCAATTTTTGCATATAAATATTATGCCAAATAAAAACAGAAAATCGAGCTTATATGCACTATTTTACATATAGCCTATGCCATTATAATATGTGTAGCGAATCAGCTCATTCATGGGGAAATATGAATAATTA
>NW_015629526.1:0-3532 GCF_001515625.1 Sinocyclocheilus rhinocerous
TTTGAATAAACTGGAGCGAGTTTTTGTACAAGAAGTCACCCCCAGGACCCATATGAAAATAAAATATTGATGTCACCATTTTACTTGTAACTTCATAAAACATGATCAGATCGTGGAAAATTATGCACCATTATTTAGAGCAGATTCTCTGATTAAAAAGAGCCCAAAACCACTATAATCTGTAATTTATATCTAAATATTTTCCTAATGAATTTTAATCTGCCATTTATATCTAAATATTTTCCTCATGAATTTATAACACATAAAACTGCACAGGCAGCATGTAGTTTAGCCAAAAAAATCTAAGGTAGCTCTCATGTGGCGATTTCGCTCATAACTTCATAAAACATGCATATATCATAGAAAACGACACGTCACTATTTGCAGAAAATTCTCCCGATTACAAAGTGCCCAAACTCACCATAATCCATCGTTTAGATCTAAAGATATATGTGTTATAGCTCTCATAAAGCACACATAGAAAAGAATTCGGTCATGTAGCTTAGCAAAAACAAATCAGAGGTTGCAGTCCTGTGCCGTTTTAGCTCGTAACTTCACCAAACATGCATAGATCTTGAAAAATTATCCCGATTAAAAAGAGCCCAAATTTACCATAATCCGTCGATGAGATCCAAAGATATTGCTCATATTGCTATAACACATAAAACTCAAGGGCGCACTTCAGGCGCAGCAGGACAGATGACTGTACTTTCAATTTGGCTTTTATTCGTAACTTTATGAACATGCATTAGATCATGGAAAATTGGACGTCATTATTTTCAGAAAATTCTCCCGATTAAAAGGAGCCCAAACTCGTCTTAATTCGTTCATTGAATCTAAATATATTACTTATGATATTATCACACACATGAAACAATTAAATTGAGAAAAACATAGGTTACGTTTTCATTCATAGCTTCATGAAGCATGCATAGATCACGTCATTATTTTCAGAACATTCTCTCGCTTAAAATGAGCCAAATCATTCTATAATCTGTCATTTAGATCTAAAGATATTCGTCATCGAATTCTAACACATAAAACTCCAAATGCGCACATGCTGCAATATTCTCATGTTTTTTTACGCTTATCATTTCATGAAACATGCTCCGATTGTGGAAAATGGCATATCATTATTTACAGCAGATTCTCATGATTGAAATGAGTCCAAAATCAAAACAATCCATTGCATCTTTCGTGTGTAAATAATACCTAAACCCATGAATTAAAGAAATCAGTTGGAGAGCTCTGTTGAACACTTGGCAAGCAGAATGTAAAACCTGTAATGTTTCTATCTATTTTATCTTTTATATAACTTTTTTTTATATATATATAATTAGGTATCATTTTAAAGCTTAGAAATTCAGCTTTCGAATGCATCCAACCATTTTGATCAACTCCTAACCAGTGCTGCCTAGTTCCTCTAAACCGGAGTGTACCGCCGACGGGCGCCCCCTATAGCGAAGAAAAAAATAATAAGCATATTTTTCAAAATATCTGCCTTAATCAACACAAAATAGGTGTCATTTGAAAGCTTGGAGTCTGACCTTTACAATGCATGTGGCCACTTTGATTAACTCCTAGGTAGTGCTGAGTTATTTGCAGATAAATATAAAACATTTTTTTCATAATTTATGAAAAATGTTTTTGTTCCATGTACTCTAAAATGTCAGAAACATCATACATCTCAGATAGTCATCTGTCATATGCCATTTGAAAGGTCTCATCGAGTGGAATAAAACAAGTATAATTATATAATATTTGGGGCTTTGACTAAACTTGAGTGAGGCATTACTTCAAATTCAAAACAACAATTTCAAAATTGTAAAGGTCTAAGATAAGGGCTACCTTGGTTCCAAATGCTGTAACTTTTGATTACTTCATGATATCACCACAAATACACATGTTGGGGAAGAAAGTCATATACACCTAGGATGCTTTGAGGGTGAGTAAAACACAGGCTAATTTAAATTTTTGGGTGAACTAACCCTTTAAGTTTGATCACTGTTAAAGCTAGAATGTCCACTAATGTGTTTATTTACAAAAAGGCATGAGTGGAGAAAAACGAGGCAATTTTATTTTTTATCAAGTTTTTCATAAAACTGCAATTTAAATATATTATTTCTATAGGCTATACAAAAAATAAAAAATAAAATAATTAGGCTGAATAAGCTGATCTATTGCATGTTAAATGGTGGTTGCCTAGTCTATGAATGGTACACCCCCTTAAGCTCACAGAAGTGGTTTGACCCAAGTCCTCAGCAGCCAATGACACTGACCCATTCAAACTGATTTTTAACGCTTACTTCACACGTATTTAACAGGTATTTCACGTGTATTTAACAGGTTGAATACATGTATTTAACACGTTGACTACACGTATTTAACGCGCTGATTTTTTCACGCGTTAAATACGTGTTGTTTACGCGTGAAATACGCGTGTTTAACGCGTTGTTGACGCGTTAAAATTAACGTGCTTTTTGGCCCTTTTGGCTTTCCATACAGAAGGGGCTGCATGTGCGGTTGCAAGTATTTCGTACGCTGGACCGCGGCTGGGCCGTACGCTGCAGAGACGACCTCGACAAGGGAACCTTCATCTGTATTTATGCAGGTACACAGAAGCCACGTGTCCTACTCACACCAGGGTTAATATCGTTAATTTATGAAAGCCAGTTTCTGCCACGGAATAAAAAAATAAAAAAGGTAATTGTTACTTTTTATCTCACAATTCAGACTATTCTTCTGAGAATTGTGAGTTCATATCTCGCAATTCTAAGTTTATATCTTGCAATTCTGAATTGTGAGATAAAAATGTTGCAGTTAACTTTTCTTCCATTCTGTCCCCCGGTTTCACAGACCAGGCTTAAACCTAGTCCCAGACTAAAATGTAAATCTAAGCTGTTTCAATTGAAAGAAACTTGCACTGATTGATCTTAAAACATGTCAGTGCTTTTGTTTTGTCTCAAGATACACACCAGTAATGTTTTTTCTAAGGCACGTTTATAAAAAATTACTTAAATGTCCTAATTGAACTATGGCCTAATCCTGGTTTAGTCTAAGCCCTGTCTGTGAAACCAGGCCTATATGTCAGAAATTAGCTTTGATATTAACTAAAATGACTTCGAATAAAAGAAAATATAAATCAGTATTATCATTATTAACTAAAATATAAATGCCATATAAAATGTTAACTAAAACTAAAGTCATTTTCATTACTTTAAATAGACATGAAATAAAATATAAACTGAATCTTAAATAAAACTTAAGCTTATTTTATTTCTGCTATTTGTAGGGATGTAACGATTAACCAGAGCCGGTTGAAAATCGATTCAAATATGTGACGATTCAAATCGGTTGAGATGCTAAACAAATCGCGATTCATTTAGGGGTATGAGTTTATATGAATGTATGTCTGAGGGGAACTTAAGGTCTTTAGAAAAGTTTAGATGGTATTTTTTCTTTTCATCTTGCCTCTGTATAATGCATATTAAAAGTTCATAAGTGCAGCGCTGCTTTGTTTACAGCGGTAACC
>NW_015629526.1:3901-8331 GCF_001515625.1 Sinocyclocheilus rhinocerous
TCGAATCGTGAAATCAAAATCGTGAATCGAATCGAATCGTGAGTTGAGTGAATCGTTACATCCCTAGCTATTTGTCAAAGCAACTTTTTTTTCTACAGTTTTAGTTGACTTCAGTTACTAAAACTAAATAAACAAAAACTTAAAAGCTATATAGACATATATTTAAAAAATAAAAATCAACAACTATTAAAATCTAATAAAAATGACAAAAACACAACAAAATTAACAGATATATAAATATAAAATCTAATCTGTTTCACGGCAGTTTATTATTGTTTATTCAGATAAACCTGCCTTGTCACTGTTCGTGTCAGTCAGTTTGACTCTTCCTGCCTAAGCGGGGGGTTCTTGGCCACACAAGCAGACAGTATGGATGCAGTAAGTGTGTTGTCTCTCATCTGCAGGCATGGTCCTCAGAGTGCAGCAGAGCGTGGAGGAGCCACCGGATCCCCGCAGCCTAGAGCTGCCCATGTCCGATGATGAGGTGGAGGTGGTGGAGGAGTGGACGCTTCCTACTGGACTGAAGGAGACGGTTAGTGAGCCGCTGGACTGCTCACCACCGCTATATGTCCCTGTGATCCAGAGTCCACATGCTCAGCACAAGGTCAGTGCACTGCCTACAGGTGATCTTTGACTTGGTGTTAAGGGTCAGGTGAAGCACACACCAGTCCTCAGCACATCAACAAACTCAGAAAATGTAAACCTCGAATGCAGTGTAAGCCATTTTGGATAAAGGCATCACTGTAAATGCACTGACAGTCATTATGTGTACTGTTTCAGGATCAGCAGCAGTTAAGCGTCTCATCGCTGGACTGTAGCGAGATCGGTATGACCACATTAAACGTGTTCTACACATCCAGTGCTTTCAGAGCAAGTTCGGGATGAATGTGTGTGTGTTATTCTGTCTGTGTTTGTAGAGAACGAGGCATTCATGAGTAAGAAGCCCAGATTAACAGAATCAAACGGACACGATGCTGAGATCACAACACACTCTTATCACAAACACAAACAAGACCAGATGTATTACCTGGATGCCTCGAAAGAAGGAAATGTGGCCCGATTCATCAACGTAGGTGTCAGAATATTTTAACCAGAAAGCATTTCACCCTCATAATGAGAGAGTTTCATCTGTCCATGTGTGTCATACTGAAGAGTCTTTCCATTCCAGTGAACAGTCACAGAAAAACTGATTTATTTGAAGTAATCCTTCATAATATGAAATATATAAATATGGCTAAAACGGGCTTCTATATTAAAATATAAATATTAATCAAATATTAAATATAAATCAGGGTTATTATTGTATATAATAACAGGACCCAAATGAATATTAACTGAACTAAAATATAAAAAACTTTGCCAAGGCAACGTTTTTCATTTTTTAAATAAACTAAAACTTACTAAAAATTATAGACCTATTAAAAAACTGATAAAATTACAGAAACACAACTAAATTTCTATATGAATCAGTTCTTCATTACTTGATGGATATGAAGCATTAGAACTAGTGTTAATTATAAATCAGTACCCACATATTCAGTTTGATTGAATGATTGACATTAATCCCAGTGTCGTTCACCTGCAGCACAGCTGTGAGCCAAACCTCTTCATCCAGAACGTCTTCACTGATACTGTACAAAAGGCTCGGCTGTCTCTAAGTCCCTGATTATTCTGACCAATCAGAATGTTCAGCGCGGCTGCAATGTCACCACGGGAGGTGGAGCTGAATCACAGGCTAAAGAGAGACGCAGCGAATGTGAGAAGATGGAGAGTTTGGCAGCTGAATTCTAGTTCATTCAGAGTTACTTTAAAGACATTGACTTCGAGTTTATACTGGGTTACAGTGTGCGTACATGTGAAGTAAGTGATCAGCTGTTGTTCTTGTACCGATTGAGGAGTGGTCGGTTGGCATGGCGCTGCCTGTATTGCCTGCTCGATTCAGTGCATTCGTGAGTATTTCTGTGATATTCCTTGTTAAAACCGCATCCATGTATACCCACAAAGTTTTCAGTAAATCAGACATCAACCAACTCCATTGAGTGCTTCTCTTCAATTAAGAAACCATCTCACTCAGTCCTGACAGACTGCCTACTGTGTTTCACACCCCCATAATACAACCAACGAACCCTTCATTTCAAGTGGTCCTTCGAGCCGGATACGTGAATCACTGTAGAGAGATGACATCCCGTTCTGAGTCAGATCCTCCTGTTGTCCGACCTAGACGACAAATAAGGCCGCCTGCACATCTAGCAGACTATCAAGTTCATGGATCAGGCTTTGTGAAGAGAGTGCCATCAACTAAACATCTGAATGAAGCTGGAATGGAAGCAGATGCACCCACGTCAGAGAATGCATCCCGATCGTCTTCTCCAAAGAGTCAGCCTTCATACGTGGATGATCTAGTTCTCCGAGATGTATGGCCAGAGCCATTTAGAGATGTGTCCTTGTGAGTACCACAAAAGACATCTTGTATGCAGACCGTTTTGTCGGCAGCCGCAGAGTCCCATTTAAAGTTAGTAAAGTCATCATTTCAAATGGGGATGCATCATTGGAAACGTATGCAGTGCTGGATGACGGGTCGGAAAGGACTATTCTCCTCCATGCTGCAGCTCAGCAACTGAACCTCAAGGGGCAGCTAGAAGATCTGATCCTGCGCACAGTAAGACAAGATCAGCAGGTGCTTCATGGAGAGGCTGTTTCCTTCACAGTATCACCTGTGTCTCATCCCCACAAGAAATACCTCATTCAATATGCATTTACAGCTGAGAGACTAGGCCTCGCCGAACACACCTATCCAGTGGCTTCCTTACAGAAGAGATACAGACATCTAGCTGGCCTCCCACTGCAGCAGATGGATAAAGTGCAGCCCGTGTTGCTGATCGGGTCAGATTGCCCCCATCTCATCACGCCTGTTGAACCAGTACGGTTAGGCCCACCAGGGGGTCCTGCAGCAGTCAAAACCCGCCTTGGATGGACTCTTCAAGGTCCTACTCATGAGGTTCGTCGTGAGATCAACACACACCAGTGTTTCTTCACATCAGTTCTTCCCAACACAGACTTGTTTGCTCATGTTGAGAGACTATGGCAGATGGATGTGATTCCCTACTGCAGTGACAAGATAGCGACACGATCCAAACTAGATCAAGAAGCCATCAGACTCCTGCAGGAGAAGACTGTGCGAGTGGAAGTGGAAGATACGATGCGGTATGCCACACCGCTCCTTCGTATGCAGAGTATGCCACCAGACGCTCTTCCTCCGTAACAATGCGCCAGATCTACCGAGTACTAGCGAGCCAATATGATCCTCTTGGCTATCTTATCCCTTACACCACCCGGGCTAAGATACTAGTACAGCGCCTGTGGGACAAGAAGCGTGACTGGGATGACCCACAGTTGCCTGAGGAACTGCTTGCATCATGGCACGAATGGGAGAAGGAGTTGAGTGGACTGGAGGAGATCTCTCTGCCCAGGTGCTATTCTCAATCACACAAAGATCACCCATCCTGTAGATATGACGTCCACATCTTCTGTGACGCTTCGGAGCAGGCATACGGGTCAGTGGCCTACCTGCGGACAGAGCACAAAGAGGGTCAAATCGAAGTTGCCTTCATCGCTGCCAGGTCCCGCGTTGCCCCTCGCAAGCAACAATCCATACCACGCCTAGAGTTGTGTGCCGCCCTCAATGGAGCGCAGCTATCCCAGCTTCTGACCACAGAGCTTACTATTCCCATCCGCTCCACTACGCTCTGGTCTGATTCTACCACTGTGCTCAGGTGGTTGACATCCAGCTCATGTCGTTACAAGGTGTTTGTGGGAACGAGGGTAGCAGAGATTCACAAGATTCTGTCCCGCTCCCGCAGAAAAATATCTTATCTGGGCCGGCGCCCGCCTGCGACATTCATATTTCGTCCCGCTCCCGCCCGCAAAATCCCACATAAAACTAATTTATATAGATTTTTTTTCAGCACATCAAAGAAATTTACATTACATGGCTCTGTAACATCTCTCTCCTATGATCCACAACATCCCAGCATAAATGCTCTCAATAAAATATTTATTATTTAGGCTAAGCATCAACATTCACAAACCACTATTTTTAACAGAAAAGCAAGCATGGGCTGCTGCGTGCATGGTTTGCATGGCAGAATGTGAGCACTTCCTTTATTATCACCAAAAGCTGACATCTCAGTTCATCACGATCTCATAAAGCTCTGTTATAACACAATGAACATATGCACAAAAAAATCTTTCACAATGTCTACACTTCGTGTGTTGAAATGAGACGATTCGTGAGCACGCAATTTCAGCACTGCAGTGAGTGGATTCTAGTGTGTTAATGTTATTAGTTGTTCTTTTTGCTTTTGTGCAACACATAAATAACAATTTACATGTTTTAGATGTTTTAGACTTAGATAATTTCTATTTTGCGG
>NW_015629526.1:8537-8617 GCF_001515625.1 Sinocyclocheilus rhinocerous
GGACTGGAATCTGGGCTACATCATGTGTCATTCACCAGTGAGAAAACTTTAAAAGTACTACAATACCAGGAATACCAGGA
>NW_015629526.1:12311-12785 GCF_001515625.1 Sinocyclocheilus rhinocerous
GTGTTATAAATAGAAACTCTGCCTAGCTTGCTGTTAATCATGTGTGTTAATCATTTTAATGTTATTAGTTGTTCTTTTTGCTTTTGTGCAACACATAAATAACAATTTATATGTTTTAGACATTTTATGTTTAGATCATTTCTATTTTGCGGGAGTCCCGCGAATCATTTTATTCTCCCGCATCCCGCACATACACGAGTCTCTTCCTGCCCGCACTCGCCCATCAAGAGTTGTCCCGGTCCGCACCCTGTTGCGTTGGGTCCCGCTGTACTCCCGCGGGAGTGCAGGTCTCTAGCATGAGGACTGGAATTGGGAACCGCTGGGCTACATCATGTGTCATTCACCAGTGAGAAAACTTTAAAAGTACTACAATACCAGGAAGGAAGATCGGGTTGTTGATGTTTGTCTGCCATCCTCGCTCTGTCTGCACAGCGTGTGTGAATGCGCTGATGACGTATCCTGTCTGCGCGAACC
>NW_015629526.1:12911-18086 GCF_001515625.1 Sinocyclocheilus rhinocerous
CAGCGTTTTGATTGGACGAACATTTCTTGGTCCTACGCCTTCCACAGAATATATAAATACATTTAGACCATTTAACTTAATGATTGCTATCGGGATGTGAAGAGACTTTCAACCAGCATAACAAAAAAATTTTCTGAAGACAATCACCTATTGCACTTTTAAACATGAAGGTTGTTTTCATTTTACCCAGACTGCCAAGGCCATGTTTTAATTAACCACTCGGACACTAACCTAATCTCACGGGACTCGTGAGTGTGGTTTTCCATGCACGGAGCAGAAATGCGTACTAGCGAGGATGGTTTTCTGATTGGATACTGTTATGTGCGCTCGTGTCGTGTGTGCACGTTTTGATTTTAATGTGCACGAGATTTAAGACTGAATAAACACCATACTCCATTAATGCGTTTTCTTTTTATTTCTCAGGTCAGTTAGAGCAGGAACTGAACTGACCTGGAACTACTCATATGCAGCAGGAAGTGAGCATGATCATGTGACATTCTGAGGCGTTCATTCTGTAGTGTTTCCTAATGACAGCTGTTTGTATTTCTGTCAGGTGTTTTTATGCAGCAGCTCTGAGACTTTACAATAAAAATCAGTCAAATAAAGCTGCACTGTGTTTAGTGTACTGGACAGAAATGCTCCAGTAATCATGAGAATATGCTTGTGTTCTAATGAAAGACATTTACTTTGATTCATTCAGCACAGATTTTCTCCATCATCAAACACAGTAATTAAACAGCCTTTGCGGGCTCATCGGCTCCTTCGGTTCAGCTACTGTAATGACTGAGTTTTGTTTTCAAACCTTTAATCTACAGAGAATAGAAATGTCCATAGATTAATATATCACTAAAATAATTAAAATTAGAATTCCAAAAGTTTTAAGAGCTAAATGTTAAGGGATTTTTACTCACAATTTCTACCTGATAAAATAATTTCGAATTTGGCAACTTCATGATACAAATGAGGAACATCAGAAGTAATTTATCTTCAGAGCACGCAAGATATGAAATGCAGAAAAGACCAGAAAGAGAACACAATGTTTTATTATTATTTTATGAGCGTGAGTTGTAGTAAGTGTTTTTGTTGATTAAATGCTGAAGATTGTGTCAGCTGTGTGTCATGTACTAACCCTTTAATGCCTAGTTCACACTACAGGATTTTAAGCCCGAGTTGCAACGAGCTCGCCGACAGGTCGGGCTGTGATCGGGGAAAATCAGTGGGTGATCAGCGCTCTGCAATCAGAGTTGCCAAGTCTGCGTATTATACGCAACTTTGGGCTTCTTTTTTTTTGTAAAGTTGAGTGAAAAAATCCGGGTCGCGGGTTGCAGTGTTTTGGGTTTATTGGGCTCATTTAAAAAAAATATGGTTACTTGTTAAGCCTGGCTCACACTACAGGATTTTTAGCCCGATTTAGCCCCGATTTTCCCCTCCCGAGAATCAGAGCAAAAATCTTGTCGAGCACCTTGATCGTTCCCGATGTTCAGCGCGGATTATCTGGTAATGTGAGGTATTCACCGATAGATTCTTGCACCACCTGATCTGCTAGCACACAAATCGGGGCCGACAGCCTTTGCGGGCTCATCGGCTCCTTCAGTTCAGCTACTGTAATGACTTAATGAGCAAATGAGCAATGAGCAATGAGCAAATGAGCAAAAATCTTGTCGAGCACCTTGATCGTTCCCGATGTTCAGCGCGGATTATCTGGTAATGTGAGGTATTCACCGATAGATTCTTGCACCACCTGATCTGCTAGCACACAAATCGGGGCCGCCCCAATCATATCAAACATGTTTGATATTTAGGATTTAAATCGGGATGACGACGGCTATATGATTACATCAGTAGCCTACTTTATCAATAGCCAATGCGCATCACAAAACAGCTGGGATAGTGGAGACGGATTAAACTGCTTCTTGAAGTTTTGTAGTAACACAACTGTCTGTATAATGTGTCGAAAACGTATAACAACTATAAGGAGAAGGAGAAGCGCTGGGGTGAAATCGCCTCAGTTTTGAACATACCGGGTGAGTGCAGAAGGCTGCTAGCATGCTAGCTAACATATGTAAACATCACTGAAATATAAATGACGATCTGCTGCGTGAGATCACATGAGGCGCTCCCTCTGGTACGATAATCTTAAAGGGGTCATATGATGTTGCTAAAAAGAACATTATTTTGTGTATTTGGTGTAATGAAATGTGTTTATGCGGTTTAAGGTTAAAAAAACACATTATTTTCCACATACTGTACATTATTGTTTCTCCTCTATGCCCCGCCTTTCTTAGTCCTTTATTTCTATCCACAGGTTGCTGATGCTGAACTGCAGGTAAGTTTTCATTTTCTAATTCATTTTTTTCTCCCACAGGTTGCTGATGCTGGACTACTGGTAGGTTTTCATTTTCCAATTCAGGGTTTCCTCCCACAGGTTGCTGATGCTGGACTACAGGTAAGTAATAGTAGCCACATTCTTCATCTTCCTCTGAGCTAGGATCATGCCTTTCCATGGAGGTTGGTCCCCATGTTTTTCTCTTCGCTCTTGGCTGTGGTTGGAGCTCCAATTCCAGTGGTAGGTAATCGCATGGTAACAAGAGGTTTCGGTGTAGAACCCTTGATCTTCCTTTTCCTCGTTCCAGTTTCACTTCATAGACGGGACTGTCTTCTCCCACTCGGCGAACAACAGTGTGTATCGCATCCTCCCAATGATTCCGCAGCTTCCCTGTGCCTCCTCTAGGTGTGAGGTTTCTAACCAGAACACGATCTCCTGGGTGCAACACCGAGCTCCTTACTTTTCCTTCGTAGTTCTTTTTGTTTCTCTCTGCCCCCTTTTTGCTGTTTTCTTTGGCAATCTCATATGCTTCCCGCATTCCTTGACTCCATCTGTTTACATATTCCTTGTGGTCCTCAGACCCTCCCTCTGGTGCCAATCCGAAAAGCAGGTCTACAGGTAATCTTGGTGAACGGCCAAACAGAAGATAGAATGGCGAAAATCCAGTTACCTCACATCGTGTACTGTTGTAGGCGAAGGTAAGTTTGTTCAACGATTCCTTCCAGTTGGACTTTTGTGTTTCTGTCAAGGTCTTTAACATCTGGAGCAACGTCAGATTGAAACGTTCCACCTGCCCGTTCCTTGTGGGTGGTATGGTGTTGTTCGCGACCCTGCAATTCCACAATTCTTCTTTAACTGAGAAAGCAACTGATTCTCGAACTGATTCGGCTCCCTGGTCATGATGAATCCTTTTGGGAAATCCAAATTTCAGTGCATAGTCGTTGAAGATTCGTTCAGCAACGGTTTTGGCAGATTTTGATGCCATTGAATGGGCTTCTGAGAAGGTACTCCTCTTTTTTTGTTCTTCATACATTTACGTGCAGCTCCAGTATGTCCCTCTTCCTTTGTCTCAGCTGCTCCTTTCAGTAAGTCATAGAGAGGCCCAGCAATCTTGGAGAAGTCTTTAATATACTGTCTATAATAACTCAACAGGCCAAGTACGGTTCTCAACTGTCCCACAGTGCTGGGTTTTTTCTCTTTCAGGGCTCTTATGGCTGCCGTGTCCGCAGGATCCATTTTACTGCCCTCCACGGACACAATCCTTCCCAAGTAACGTACTTCCCGTTTAAACACCTCACATTTGCTAGGCTTGAGTTTAATTCCATATCGCCTCAGATGTTGTAGGACCTTTTGCACAGCATTGACATGGTCTTCAAAGGATTTACTAAACACTAGCGTGTCATCAAGGTAGGGGACACAGCAGTTGTCTCTGAGTTCTTCCAAGCACTCTTCCATGCAGCGTTGGAAAGCTGCGGGAGCGTTCATTAGACCAAAAGGGATACGGATCCACTCATAGAGCCCCCATGGCGTCACGAAGGCGGTCATGGGTCTACTCTCTTTGGCCATGAAACCCTGGTGATATGCTTTACCTTGGTCAAGTAACGAGAACCAGGTGTTTCCTCCAAGACTGTCCATGATGTCTTGAACACGTGGAATGGGCTGTCGGTCAGGGTTTGTCTTCCGATTCAATTCCCGGTAGTCGATACACAACCGTAAACTGCCATCCTTTTTTCGGACACAAACTACAGGTGAGGAATACGGTGAATTTGATTTCTGAACCCATCCCTGGGCAATGAGGTCGTGTAGGTAGTCTTTCATCTCCTGGTACAGGGGGCGAGGTACTGACTGGTAAGTACGGGTGACGGGGGTAGTATCTTTCAGCGAGATGGTCAACTGCAATCCTTCTATACAGCCAATGTCGTCATCGGATCTTGAAAAAGAAGCTGCTTCCTCTCTCAACATCTGCTGTACAATTTGTCTTCTCGACTCACTGAGATGGCTTAAGTCTAACGGTGGGTCCCATGTTGAATCAGAATTCTGGGTAATTTCATTTATGACTTGACTTATGCTTACAGGCTCAGAGCAGGGTGTTTCAAGAGCAGCAGTTGGGTATACAGCCTGTACTGGATGCACTGTGCCAATAGCTGTCTTGCCATTCAACATTATGTCATGATCGGTAGGGTTTTGAACAGTGACAATGACATGTGGTGAGGTCTGCCGTCGCAACTTCACAAGGGTTTCACAGAACTCCAATCCTTCCGGCCAGGTAGGATTCACATCAGGCTCATAGAGTAGCACTCTTTCTTCCTTTGGTGCCGATGTCTGTACTCTACATTCAACTTGAACAGAGGTGTGTTTAGGCACACAGACTCTTTCCTTTGTGGTTTTAAGGATGTACTCGCATGACGTTTCTGCCTGGACTCTCTCAATGAATGCTCTTATCTTACTTCCTTCCAAGTTGGGGATGGCTGTCACAAACATCTCACTGCTGTGTGGCTGGGTCAATCCGTTCCTGTTGGCTACCTGCTCAATCACATTGTACCCGATGATGGGATGATGCAGATGTCCGCCTCTCATCACTAACACGGGTATGATGAGCTCCCTATTCTTTCTTTCATCCAGCGTCAATCCAAAAGTGACTTCCATCCATCCTATGAATGGTATATCCTGACCATTTGCAGCTACAAGGCGGAGTTCTTCGGGTGCATCGATTGCTTCTGAAACATCTCTCAATTGTATATTCGGCAAGTGCTCATTCTTCCACATCTCACTAACAATACACACTTGAGAGCCTGTGTCCCATAATGCTTCTACCAACAAACCTTGAAGGTAGCATTGCACAAGGCACT
>NW_015629526.1:19508-23920 GCF_001515625.1 Sinocyclocheilus rhinocerous
AATCGCGAAACTTTTCTGTGACCGACCACTTCAAAGCTAGAAACTCCAATTTCCCTGAATGAAGGTGGTAGTTTCGTTCAGCGGCTGTCAGTGTGCGAGATCCATATGCAATGACTCTAAGTTTCCCTTCTTGCCTTTGGTACAGAACAGCACCAAGTCCCAGGTTTGAAGCGTCCGTGTGGAGTATGAACGGCTTTGAAAAATCAGGAAATCCCAGGATTGGAGGTTCTGCCAAACAGTCTATTAATTTCTCCAACCTCTGCTGATGATGTTCCAACCATTGAATGGGCTTCTGAGAAGGTACTCCTTTTTTTTCTTTCTTCATACACTTACGTGCAGCTCCAGTATGTCCCTCTTCCTTAGTCTCAGCTGCTCCTTTCAGTAAGTCATAGAGAGGCCCAGCAATCTTGGAGAAGTCTTTAATATACTGCCTATAATAACTCAACAGGCCAAGTACGGTTCTCAACTGTCCCACAGTGCTGGGTCTTTTCTCTTTCAGGGCTCTTATGGCTGCCGTGTCCGCAGGATCCATTTTACTGCCCTCCGCGGACACAATCTTTCCCAAGTAACGTACTTCCCGTTTAAACACCTCACACTTGCTAGGCTTGAGTTTAATTCCATATCGCCTCAGATGCTGTAGGACCTTTTGCACATCATTGACATGGTCTTCAAAGGATTTACTGAACACTAGCGTGTCATCAAGGTAGGGGACACAGCAGTTGTCTCTGAGTTCTTCCAAGCACTCTTCCATGCAGCGTTGGAAAGCTGCGGGAGCGTTCATTAGACCAAAAGGGATACGGATCCACTCATAGAGCCCCCATGGCGTCACGAAGGCGGTTATGGGTCTACTCTCTTTGGTCATGAAACCCTGGTGATATGCTTTCCCTTGGTCAAGTAACGAGAACCAGGTGTTTCCTCCAAGACTGTCCATGATGTCTTGAATACGTGGAATGGGCTGTCGGTCAGGGTTTGTCTTCCGATTCAATTCCCGGTAGTCGATACACAACCGTAAACTGCCATCCTTTTTTCGGACACAAACTACAGGTGAGGAATACGGTGAATTTGATTTCTGAACCCATCCCTGGGCAATGAGGTCGTGTAGGTAGTCTTTCATCTCCTGGTACAGGGGGCGAGGTACTGACTGGTAAGTACGGGTGACGGGGGTAGTATCTTTCAGCGAGATGGTCATGTAACAAGACATTCAAAATCAATTGTCAAAGACAATATATACCATATTACACACTTTAACGAATATTCAAGGAATATATTAGATTTAATATGATTTATCCCTTTTTACTTTACTCCATTTCTTTTTTTCTTTTTATAACCACCACAAAGGCCTAGGTGTAAAATGCACTGCCATTGCTAAGAGTAAATATGGATCGAATAGCCTATATTTTAGTAGGCTATAAATATGTGGCAATGTTACAGATCCCCTTTGAAGCTCTTGTGTTTTTCTCCTTTTCCATCTGTCCAATCCTATTCTGCTCACAGGTGATTGGAGATGAGTTTTGTTCCCACTTTGTTGCAGTTTGCTGATTTTTGTAAAATAGCTTCTGTTTTTGCTTTTCAGATAAAAGAGTGGTTTCAGTTTAATAGGTTGCAGGCTTATTTATTGGTAATAAATAATTGATAATAAATAATATTGATGATAATAAATCATCAAAAAAATATTGGGATTGTTTTGGGCTTGTTTTTGAAGCTGCGGTTGCTTATATGTCTCGCAAGAGTTGGCAATATGTCGGCAATCTTTGTGTGAACAACTCAACGACGCATCAAAGAGGCTCGCTGACATGTCGCCGACACCAAACGAATATCTAGCATGCTAAATATCTGGACCAGTCGGCCGAGTCGACATCACGTGGTGTCAGGTGTCTTGACGAGCTACAGCCAATGAGAGAACAAGGCATGGGTTGAGGTCAGCAGAAGAAAAACAGCAGCAGCAACATGGCTTATTGGCTCGTTTGGAGACAAGAATTGGAACAAAATTTTTCAGAACAACATCATTCCCGTTCCACTTCTCGTGTTTGTTTTCATGAGAAAACGTGGTTTGGGGGCCGAGATTTTCAGAGATTTACTTACTATAGGGAGATGAGAAGGTCTGTATTACTTACTGTTACGACCTCTTGTTTTTAAGTCTAGGTTTAAAAGGGGTAACATTTGTAGTTGTGATGGTTGTGGCATTGGTGGTGGCAAAAAGAGGAGTGCAACACGAAAACTGCCAAAGAAGGTGATTTATTTACAAGTTTAAAAGAAGAAAAAGGGAAAACATCAAGTAACAATAATAATAATAATAATAATAATAAACAAATACCAAGATAACAAATAAAGAGAAAACTATTAACCTGGATGTGGATACTGAACCTGTGGTGAAGACGCATTGGTGACATCAATCACTGGAGGAGGACACTGAGTAGACATGACCTGAGGTTGTTTTATTGACTCTCGGATTTGAAAAACTTCTGCACTGAGGTCTTTTAACAGGGCCATGCCTGAGCGCATTTCTCTCAGTTCAGTTAGAATGTCAAGTTCAGCCTTTTCTAAATTTTATTGGCTCGTTTGGAGACAAGAATTGGAACAAAATTTTTCAGAACAACATCATTCCCGTTCCACTTCTCGTGTTTGTTTTCATGAGAAAACGTGGTTTGGGGGCCGAGATTTTCAGAGATTTACTTACTATAGGGAGATGAGAAGGTCTGTATTACTTACTGTTACGACCTCTTGTTTTTAAGTCTAGGTTTAAAAGGGGTAACATTTGTAGTTGTGATGGTTGTGGCATTGGTGGTGGCAAAAGAGGAGTGCAACACGAAAACTGCCAAAGAAGGTGATTTATTTACAAGTTTAAAAGAAGAAAAAGGGAAAACATCAAGTAACAATAATTGTAGTCTGAACAGCACAGCGATCTGCCGACATTTAAAGTCATGTAGTGTGAACTAGGCTTAAACCTGTTTTAAGGACCTACAAATAAATCAATAAACCAACAACACAGAAAACCATATTTCTAATGGATTATGAAATTATTTCAGACAAGTGCATGATGAATAAACTGTCAGAACTGGCCAAAACAACAACATTTCTGCATGAAGGTATTTGTGATGAAGAACAGTTGTGAAAGCAGTCAAGGGGTTGAGTTAACATGTTAGTACTGCTCATTATCAGTGTTGAGTTGACTAGTTGAGTTTGACTGTTTGAACATTAGAATCAAAGATCCTGAATACTATATCTAAACAGCAAAATATATACATTTCTTTTCAAATATTATTTTAAATACATTTCAAAATACAAAAATGGCCAAAAATATATTTGCTTAAATCTCTACCAGTGGATTTTTTTTGTGTATTTCTGAAAATATACTTAAATATTTTTGAAAGCATTTAAATTATACTGAATTATATATTTTGCCCTATATATATATATTTCAATCCAACACGTGAACATAACACATTTCAATAAAATTCAGGGAACATACTTTACAAATTGTGCTTGAATGACTTAAATGGTTAAAAGTTAATACTTTACAATGTTCAAGTTCAGACATTAAATTACAAATGTAATTTTTTATTTTATTTTTATCTCTATGCTATCCAATTGCATTAGTCTAAACATACTGTAAAATTGGAAGTATACTTCCTGGTATTTTGAAACATGTTTTGGTATATGAAGGTAAAAAGTAAAAGTTTAAAACGACTCAAATAGTAAAAAAAAATTAAAATGATATAGAAACTGCTGCAAATACGTTCTTTTGAGCGTTTCACAGTATCTGCTAAGAAGAGTTCATCTTTGAAGACCACAAGCATAAAAGGACCTAAAAGCCACAGACGAGACCAAGAAATTACACTGTCAAGGTCCAGAAAAAGTATGAAAGACATCGTCAGAATAGTCCATCTGCAATCAGTGGTTCAACCGTAACATTATGAAGCGACGGGAATACTTTTTGTACGCGAAGAAAACAAAAATAACGACTTCATTAAACAATTCGTCTCCTCTGTGTCTCTCCGCATCACCGTAGTGCCATTTTGAAGAATATCCGCTGGACGCAAGCAGCCTATGCTCTGTGTCAGCCGCGCTGCACGAATGCGCCGTTTTCGTTCAAATCAAAACAAACACACGTAGAAAACATATCCTTGTGTCCGGCTGACACAGAATATCGTACGCAGTTCGCGTTCAGTGGATATTCTCCAAAATAGCACTATGGTGATGCGGAGAGACAAATTGTTGAATAAAGTCGTTATGTTGGACTATTGGACTATTTAGATGGACTATTCTGACGATGTCTGTCATACTTTTCTGGACCTTGACAGTGTAATTTACTAGGCAGTCAATGGGACAGTCACAAGCCTCCCGGTTTTCATCCAAAATATCTTAAATTGTGTTCCGAAGACGAACAAAGCTTTTACGGGTTTGGAACGACA
>NW_015629526.1:27971-30864 GCF_001515625.1 Sinocyclocheilus rhinocerous
TGCTAAAAAGAACATTATTTGGTGTATTTGGTGTAGTGAAATGTGTTTATGCGGTTTAAGGTTCAAAAAGCACATTATTTTCCACATACTGTACATTGTTGTTTCTCCTCTATGCCCTGCCTTTCTGAAACGCACCAATTTTTACAAAGCTCATCGGTCTGAAAAAACTAGGTGTGCTGTGATTGGCCAGCTATCCAGTGCATTGTGATTGGCCGAATACCTCAAGCGTGAGACGGAAATGTTACGCCCCTTGCCCTTGTGATGATGCCCCGTCCGGCCGGAGCGATGATGATGAAAAAACATGAAAACCTATTATAAACGAGGCAGTCCTTGCATCCAGTGGGGACATAATAATAGATTATAATGACTTATACTGTCTTTTTACGTGTTGCGTTGCATAAAACATAAAACCATGTCTGCATTTGTGATAGGAGAAATGACAAACAACAAGCCCTACTCTACACTGCCCAAAAAAACCCGCTTTGAATATATAAAATATAAAAACTCTTTAAATATAAAAAACGTACTTACAGTCTGTGAGTCAGAACAGCCGGCATTGTAGTCTACTCGACCAGGATCAGGAAACGGTCCTCCATAAAATGTGCTGCACACAAATGAATATTTGGGTTGAACTGTTCTGGAACAGTGTTGTAAATACAACTTAACCACTGATTTCTAGTCGTGTCCATTTTTGGAAGGCCAAACAAAGTAGTTTCCCTTTCACAACGAAACACACAGCGTCACAGGGGCTAGCGTGAGGAACGACCGGAGGGTTAGAGTGAGCAGAGGCGGCCTACAGTGAGCAGAAGCCAGGGGCTAGCGAGAGGGTTAGAGTGAGCAGAGGCGGGTGGGCTGGAGAACGGCGCAGCCGGCGATTTCGACAAAGGAGCATCCGGAAAGACATGTGATGACCTCGGGCTGGACTCCGCGTCGTCCACGGTGAAAGGCGATCCAGCGATCGACAGCGCAAAGTTGTAGTATTTCCTCAGCAACCAGCACGGATCAGCTCCAGGCATGACGAAGCAGATATCGTCCTCTTTTGGAAGACCGAACGACTTAGGTATGTTGGGGCGTGTTAGAACGAGCCGTTTTAGGTAGGCGTGGTTGACTCTTAACTTTTATAAAGAATATCTCTTTGGATTTGAGTCGTCGCAACTTTACAGATCTTATTTATGCACCAAGAGCTTGTAACACTCCAAAGAGAAAGGAAATTTAAATCGTGTCATATGACCCCTTTAAATTGTGTTCCGAAGACGAACGAAGCTTTTACGGTTTTGGAACGACATGGGAGTAAGTGATTAATGACAACTTTCATTTTGGGGTGGAGTAACCCTTTAAGATTTCATGTGGGACTTCAGAAAGCCTGTAGAAGGTGTGATGCAGGTCAAACAGTAACTTAGTTCCTAAAACCATTAAAGATTATATTTTTATTAAATTAAAAACCCATCCACAGTCAAGTGCTAAAAATAGAGTCCCAGCATCAGAAGTCCTGTGACTGGACTTCTTTGCTGGTGTTCGGGTCCCGCGGACCTTTGGTCTTCTTGGGCAGCAGCTGCGCCTGGATGTTCGGCAGCACGCCGCCCTCCGAGATCGTGACGCCGCCCAGCAGCGTGTTCAGCTCTTCGTCGTTGCGCACCGCCAGCTGGATGTGACGCGGCGCGATGCGCAGCTTCTTGTTGTCGCGGCTTGCGTTTCCCGCCAGCTCCAGCACCTCCGCGCACAGATACTCGATAACCGCAGTTAGATACACCGCCGCCCCGGAGCCGATGCGCGCAGCGTAGTTTCCCTTCCGCAGGAGACGCGCGATGCGGCCAACCGGGAACTGAAGGCCCGCGCGGGCCGAACGCGACACAGACGGCTTGCTCTCTGATGCAGCAACGATCTTCTTACCGCGACCAGACATGACGAAGAACTCTAGAAAATGGTTTAAAATAAAAACTAGACAAGCAAGCAAACAGATCAGTACATCTCCACATAACTAACCGAAAACAACCAAGTAGGCCTACTTCATATTACAGAAATTCAAAAATTTAGGTAGTTAAAATGCAATAAAGTAACTAAACTCGGAGTAAAAAAATGACTTCGATAATAAACAAACACCAGAACAACTTAAACTTACCTGATAAACACAACCAATGAACAAGCAGTGAAGATCTTTGATTCTTATCTAAGAGCATTGTGTTTTATACTAGAGCTTAATTGATTTTAATTCAAATTCACCTGTGCAAATGAGTTGGTGGCTAATCAGCTCTTTGAATTTTTTATTATATTGCAAATGATCAATTCGAGTGAGTCTTATGAGTGCATTTCAAAACTTTTTTGTTTTTAAGATTTAAGAGTTGAATAAAATTGTGGAATAAAGTCATTTAAAAAGCTATTTACTTACAAACGTGTTTATATTACTAATATTTGTAATGTTTATGACTATATTTGTTAATTTCAGTATCTTGAATTTGATGAGGGCAACATAAAGTTATATTTTTTTATTTATCTATTTGTTATTTATTTGTTTATTTTCAGAGGGTTGGGTTAGGTTAAGTCAAAATAAGTTACAAATTATAATAAGTTACAAATTTTAGCAGAGCTTTACATGTATGTCAGTGCATATGTTTAAATATTGAGTAGTTTTAGAAAGTTATTAAAATATGAATAGAGAGTTAAATGTAGGTTAATCAAATAGAGTTGCTTCATGATGCTTTAATCATGATTTCTTCCACAGGTTTAATAACTTGTTTGCGGTTTGGATTTTTCTTCAACCACGTGTTGTGTTGAAGTCACATGACAGCTGTTTTGATCATGTGACAATTTGTTGTGGCGGACACTCATGACTCGTGTGATCAAATGATTCGTGGTCGGTGATATTAGTGATCAGTGACTCTGTGCTCATTTGATT
>NW_015629526.1:32177-47513 GCF_001515625.1 Sinocyclocheilus rhinocerous
GCTTTCACAACGAAATACACAGCGTCTTCACGACATGGCGGCGGCAACAATACTACAGCGAGAATAAAAGTTACGCCTTCTTTCTTTGCGTGAACATTTGGGCGGCGTTATGCAAGTCTTCCCACAGAACGACTTAGGTATGTTGGGGCGTGTTAGAACGAGCCGTTTTAGGTAGGCGTGGTTGACTCTTAACTTTTATAAAGAATATCTCTTTGGATTTGAGTCGTCGCAACTTTACAGATCTTATTTATGCACCAAGAGCTTGTAACACTCCAAAGAGAAAGGAAATTTAAATCGTGTCATATGACCCCTTTAAATTGTGTTCCGAAGACGAACGAAGCTTTTACGGTTTTGGAACGACATGGGAGTAAGTGATTAATGACAACTTTCATTTTGGGGTGGAGTAACCCTTTAAGATTTCATGTGGGACTTCAGAAAGCCTGTAGAAGGTGTGATGCAGGTCAAACAGTAACTTAGTTCCTAAAACCATTAAAGATTATATTTTTATTAAATTAAAAACCCATCCACAGTCAAGTGCTAAAAATAGAGTCCCAGCATCAGAAGTCCTGTGACTGGACTTCTTTGCTGGTGTTCGGGTCCCGCGGACCTTTGGTCTTCTTGGGCAGCAGCTGCGCCTGGATGTTCGGCAGCACGCCGCCCTCCGAGATCGTGACGCCGCCCAGCAGCGTGTTCAGCTCTTCGTCGTTGCGCACCGCCAGCTGGATGTGACGCGGCGCGATGCGCAGCTTCTTGTTGTCGCGGCTTGCGTTTCCCGCCAGCTCCAGCACCTCCGCGCACAGATACTCGATAACCGCAGTTAGATACACCGCCGCCCCGGAGCCGATGCGCGCAGCGTAGTTTCCCTTCCGCAGGAGACGCGCGATGCGGCCAACCGGGAACTGAAGGCCCGCGCGGGCCGAACGCGACACAGACGGCTTGCTCTCTGATGCAGCAACGATCTTCTTACCGCGACCAGACATGACGAAGAACTCTAGAAAATGGTTTAAAATAAAAACTAGACAAGCAAGCAAACAGATCAGTACATCTCCACATAACTAACCGAAAACAACCAAGTAGGCCTACTTCATATTACAGAAATTCAAAAATTTAGGTAGTTAAAATGCAATAAAGTAACTAAACTCGGAGTAAAAAAATGACTTCGATAATAAACAAACACCAGAACAACTTAAACTTACCTGATAAACACAACCAATGAACAAACAGTGAAGATCTTTGATTCTTATCTAAGAGCATTGTGTTTTATACTAGAGCTTAATTGATTTTAATTCAAATTCACCTGTGCAAATGAGTTGGTGGCTAATCAGCTCTTTGAATTTTTTATTATATTGCAAATGATCAATTCGAGTGAGTCTTATGAGTGCATTTCAAAACTTTTTTGTTTTTAAGATTTAAGAGTTGAATAAAATTGTGGAATAAAGTCATTTAAAAAGCTATTTACTTACAAACGTGTTTATATTACTAATATTTGTAATGTTTATGACTATATTTGTTAATTTCAGTATCTTGAATTTGATGAGGGCAACATAAAGTTATATTTTTTTATTTATCTATTTGTTATTTATTTGTTTATTTTCAGAGGGTTGGGTTAGGTTAAGTCAAAATAAGTTACAAATTATAATAAGTTACAAATTTTAGCAGAGCTTTACATGTATGTCAGTGCATATGTTTAAATATTGAGTAGTTTTAGAAAGTTATTAAAATATGAATAGAGAGTTAAATGTAGGTTAATCAAATAGAGTTGCTTCATGATGCTTTAATCATGATTTCTTCCACAGGTTTAATAACTTGTTTGCGGTTTGGATTTTTCTTCAACCACGTGTTGTGTTGAAGTCACATGACAGCTGTTTTGATCATGTGACAATTTGTTGTGGAGGACACTCATGACTCGTGTGATCAAATGATTCGTGGTCGGTGATATTAGTGATCAGTGACTCTGTGCTCATTTGATTTAGTAGTGTCCGGGTAGTTCGCAGTGGTCGGTCAGTCATGAGTTATGACTCTGTGATCATATGAATCATTTGTGTTCAGAGTTCACATTGATCAGTTATGACTCTATGATCGTATGAATCGTTTGTGCTTGGTTTACAGTGATCAGTGGCTCATTTGATTCATTAGTTTCCGGTCATTCGCAGAAGTCAGTCATGAATCGCGCGCTCTTCGCGGTGTGCCTCGCGCTCGTCGCCGCTCACAGCGTCCCGCTGTCGGTCCCGCCGCATGAGGAGGTCGCTCGGATGGCTCGGTTCGTAGTCAATAAGTGTGATTGGGCTTCAATGGCGACGATCTCTACTCACGATCCAGTCAGAGGACAGCCGTTCTCCAACGCCTTCTCCATCAGCGACGGGCCCGCGGGCAACGGAACCGGAACACCTGGATTTCAGTCCAGGACCTGCAGGTGCTAATCAGTACTGATCAATGGAGACTGACACGAGCTCAGACACTTATGTAATAGAGTTACAGAACCTTAACGAATATTTACCATGTTTTTTACTATAGTAACACTACTTTGCATGCATTTCCAGAACATAAATTTAAACATGGGATAAAACCAGGTTCAAAGTTCTTGTTTGATTTTGTTGACAGAGTTAACATGTTAACATGAGTGTGTTGACATAATTAGAGTTGTTGACATATTAAGAGTTAGGTTTTTTCCAGAGGGGATTTTGGATTTCTCTTTTTATCACTCCATAAATCAGAAAAATGGCGACGATCTCTACTCACGATCCAGTCAGAGGACAGCCGTTCTCCAACGCCTTCTCCATCAGCGACGGGCCCGCGGGCAACGGAACCGGAACACCCTACATGTACCTCACACACATGGAGATTTCAGTCCAGGACCTGCAGGTGCTAATCAGTACTGATCAATGGAGACTGACACGAGCTCAGACACTTCTGTAATAGAGTTACAGAACCTTAACGAATATTTACCATGTTTTTTACTATAGTAACACTACTTTGCATGCATTTCCAGAACATAAATTTAAACATGGGATAAAACCAGGTTCAAAGTTCTTGTTTGATTTTGTTGACAGAGTTAACATGTTAACATGAGTGTGTTGACATAATTAGAGTTGTTGACATATTAAGAGTTAGGTTTTTTCCAGAGGGGATTTTGGATTTCTCTTTTTATCACTCCATAAATCAGAAAATATGTAAACAGACAGAAAACAAATACATTTGCACCATGTTTTTAGGAATAAAATGTTGTATAAATCAGTGTGAATGATATATGAACAAACCCCTCTGTAAAAGCCTTCAGAATATAGAGAGGAATAAAACTATAAAGTTTGGTGTATGTAAGAGAAAAACTCTTTAAAATATATGGATTGCAATTGAAATATACAGATGCAAATAGATAAAGTGCAATAAAGGAAACACTTAAATGTGTTTTTTGGATGTTTTCTTTCCACTAGTCTGAAAGAAGACATGTTATATGGAAGCAAAATACACCAAAATCTCAAAATGCATGAAAACACTAGTTTTGTCTGTAGTGTCTTGCTTTAAACTGGCATTACTGTATGAGATCGTGGTAAATTGTGTTTAAAGTTAGTTTGACTTGTGATCTGTAATATGACACGCAACATACAAATTAAAACAACACATGAATATGTAACGCTGATACAGTTTTATGTAAGTGTGACGTCAGCGTGATTCAGCACACAACTGATAGGATGCGACACAACGCTTTTAGTTTATCAGCTCTAACATTCAACAGAACTGTGTGGCTGAAGTTTAAACAAAAACACTGAAAGTTGAGCTCTGTATGTGTGTGTGTGTGTAACAGGTGAATCCGCAGGCATCTCTGTCTGTGTCTCTGGCTCAGACCAGCTACTGTAAGAATCATGGATTCGATCCTCAGAGTCCACTGTGTGCCCACATCATGCTGTCCGGCTCTGTCATGGAGGTCTCACACCTCTTCATCTTATTTCAGTCGAGTCCAATCTGAATCAGTGATTGTGTGACGGTCAGCAGTGAATCTGTTTTGCAGGTGAACGGCAGCGAGGCGTCAGTGGCTAAAGCCGCTCTGTTCAGCAGACATCCAGAGATGATCGACTGGCCCACCGACCACAACTGGTTCTTTGCCAAGATGAATATCACACAGGTTTGGGTGCTCGATTACTTCGGTGGAGTAAAAACCGTGACACCTGAGGAATATTACAGATCCACTCCATAATGGAAACATTCCGGTGAGTCTGTCAGACGCGATTGAGCTTCAGTTATATGATTCAGTTATATTCAGTCAACATGAACAAGGCATTGAACTTACATGTGTATTTGTTCTGAAATCATTTAATCCTTGTGCTGTGCTGAAAATTTAGTTTTCTCATCAAAAATGACCAACCTTTTAGAAATTGCTTGTAAATCATTCTCATTATGATCACCAAATATTGGATTCAATCTTTTTTGTCAACTTTCATTTAGGACATGTTTTGTGTTTCTATTTGGAACTGATTCATTCAGTTTTTGAACAAAAACATTATTTGTGGATAATTTTGGCAGTATTCAGTTTTTGAATAAAAAAACACTATTTATGGATAATAAAAGCTGAAATGCATAAACTCAAATTAATGATGTCTATGATCTATCAGTCCCAAATAGAAATACAAAACCTGTGCTGATTGGAAAAATCCAAGCTTTTCTAATAATAATCAGTTGCAATCAAAATTATTCAACCCCCCCCAAAGACCATAGTAATTTACAAATGTAAGCTTTTCTGAAGATCCAGAGTTTTTTTAAATTTTATTTTAATAAATGCATCTATAACAATTTAGTGGCTATTAATGATGATAATGTCAACATGTAATATTTTTGAGGTACGGAATTTTTTTGTAATTAAAAATATTTTGTCATATTTATTCAACCCCTATTAAACGCTGCTTATTAATATTAGTATGTTATGGTAGAAAATTTGTTAAAACACAAATCAAGCCTTTGGAAACACTATAACAAAACTGTATTAGCTTGAACTGTTATACATGCATACATTTAGCCTATGTATTTGCTAAAGTTGAGTAGCAAATATGGCCAAGTCAAAAAAGCTCTCACAAAAGCTATAGAGAATCAACTGCTTTATTAAGTTAGATGGTCTATGGCTGCAAGAAGGCACCAAAAGTTCCTAGAGACACAGTTGGCAGCCTAATTCAGAAATTTAAAATGTGTTGTAACAGAAAACCTTTGAGGGTGTTGAAGAAAAAGCACAATATCATCAAGGGGAATAAAATGTTTGATCAGAGCAACTGAGAAAAGCCCTCAATGTACAGCCAAAGACTTGCAAGATGATCTGATGAAAGGAGGAAAAAACATTTCAATGCAGAATATAAGAAGAACGCTAGAGAAGCATGGCCTTCATGTCGGGACACCTCGCCATATGCCACTCTTTACCAAGAAGAACTTAAAAGGCCGACTTGAATGTGCTAAAATTAATTTGGATAGACCTGTGGAGTTGGAACTGAAACACCACTGAAACAGTGTTTTATGGAGTGATGTGACCAAACTGGAACTTTTTGGATGCATGGATCAGTGGTTTGTCTGATGCAAAAAGCTTATAAGCAGAAGAACACCATCTCCATGGTCAAACATGGAGGTGGACCAGTCTTGTTATGGGGATGTTTTGGTGTTGCAGGAAGTGGAAATCTTAACTGTATGAAGGACTTGGATTCTTTGAAGTACCAGGCCATTTTGGCAAAGATTGTGATGTCTTCGGTGCAGTGACTGAAGCTTGATGATCAATCGACTTTCTTGCAGTCCAGCCATCCCAAAGTACACATCCAAATTTACTGAAACTTGCTTCAGGGATCGGTCATAGAATGTTCTTGAGTGGCCTGTTCAGTCTTCAGATTTAAATCTTACTGAAAATATTTGGTGGAATTTGAAGAAAACAGTGGCAACACAGAAACCAAAGATTATCAGTGATCTTGGAACTTTTTCAAGCAAGGAATGGGCCAAGATTGCAGTAGAGAAGTGGCAGAAGATTCTAACAGGCAGCGTTTATTGGAGGTTACAAAGAATAAAAGATTTTGCACAACATTGGATTTTCATCAACTGTACGTTCTCAGAATCACTCAAATGTGTAAACTTTCTATAATAGTTTACTGATGCCTTTGTTGAAATGTTTTTTATAAAATTTTGTTCTCTGCAGCAAAATGTCTTGCAGGTCAAGTGCGTTGAATAATTTTGATTGCAGCTGTAGCATAATGAGAGATTTCTGAGTGATTTTTGTGCGCCAGTCATTTTTAATGGCACCAGATTGTCTTAGCAAAGTTGCAATTACCATATATTTTAGAAACAACCTTTTCACATCCGGCCTTGTAAATCTCCCAGGTTCAGGAAACTGTCCTCCGTAAAATGTGCTGCACACACTCAAACACTTGGGTTGTACTGTTTTGGAACAGTTTTGTAAATAAACCTTAACCACTGATTGCTAATTGTGTCATATAATTGTAAAGTATTTTTTTATATATAGTAGTTTTATATAAGTATATTTTTTATTTTACTCCACAACATGGTGACAACAACACTACTGCAATACCTGAAGCCACGCCTTCTTTCTTTGCGTATCCATTTGGGCAGTGGTGTGGGATAGTTATGTAGATATGTGGGGGAGAATGTGATCAAGGTGTTTTCGGCAGGTGTCAATCAAGCCTTCTCTTTTAGATAGAAAAAATCTTTTTGTGGGAGAATTTGAGCTTTGTAACTTTGCAGATCGTATACATATACAAACAGCTACAAAACACACTAAAGAAAAAGTAAAACATGAAAGTGCATCATATGAGCCCTTTAACTAGCATTTTCAGGGGGAAAAAAAGTCATGTCTGGGTCAAAATGACCCAGTTGTTCAGAGGAAGCTTCATTTCAAGCAAACAGTCACTGTAGGCAACAAAATATTTAAGGCAAGAAGTAAAATACATTAAAAACCCTTTTTGTTTTGGAGTGGGCAGATTGGACATTTCTGAGTGAACAATTTATTGAATCAAAGTTTAGAATTGATTCACTGAAATAGTTTAAATTAAGTTTCTGCTGAATTTGAAATGAGAGTCAGTTGTTAAACATCTGTAAACATTGGAATGCTCTCACAAACACATTCAATTGTGTTCTTAGATTTATTTCACCAGCAAAGTAATACTGAATATATTGGTTTGTATTATATGTCATATATGTATACGTGTCAGCTATGAGTGCAGCTGTTATCAGTCAGAAGCAGATGCTATGCTGAATGTCATGTGACCAAAGTGTGTGTGTGTGTGTGTGTGTGTCAGCAGGAAGTGACACAGTAATCGTGATGAACTGGATCAAAATCACTGATGGAACGTTTCCGAAGAGACTCGATGAATGTTTCTCAGGTTGATGCTGTTTGAATCTTGTAGCATTGTGACGTGTGTGTGTGTGTGTGTGAGACATATTAATCACATTTTAATTTCTTCATAACATTCATGGAACATGATGTGAAAATCTAGTTACTACATTTTTTGTAAGCATTTTGTAACATGCTTAAGAAACATTTTTGCAGTTTGCACATGCTTTTTCATTTGAATGTTTGCAGATTCTCACCAAATACAAATTCATCGCTACATTCTGATTTAAATCTTAGGAAAGTCTTGTGAGATTCACATGTATCACTTAGTTATAGATGTTTAATTTGGCTCTGACCCCTGACCTCCAACCTCTGATCTTTGTAGCAGGAAATATGAATGTCACGTCACGTGATGTTTTGCATCTAGGCTCATTTTGCTCATATTTTATAATCGATCAGTGTTTTTACACACAGCTGACACCTTCCAGCTCTATAACATCACAGAGATGTCAGTCCAACGTTATTTACCCAGAGTGATTATTCTTCTAATGCTGTTGTATATTTTTAATAAGTATCTGGTTGTCATATTGCAGTGTGTGCAGTGAAATAAAGATCTGATTTTAGATTGAATTGTTCATCTAATTCTGTGTGACTTCTCTCGTTCTGTTAGTTTTATATATAATTTCTAGGTCAAATTTCTCAATACTTAGGTCACTTTTTCAAAACTCTTCACACAGTTCTCCTAACCGTCTTTCATCTTGGCACAGCAGTGAATTTCACTTTCAAAATGCACCAAAACTAGCTAAACACTATACATGTCTCAAGTCAAGCTATTCTTCCAAAACACTAGCACAGGTTATAACCCAACAAACATCACTTTGTCACTCATAGAACAATGACCTAAAAACACTATCAACGGGGAGCATTATATAATGTTGTGCAGTGAAATAAAGATCTGATTTTAGATTGAATTGTTCATCTAATCCTGTGTGACTTTTCTCGTTCTGTTAGTTTTATATATAATTTCTAGGTCAAATTTCTCAATACTTGGGTCACTTTTTCAAAACTCTTCACACAGTTCTCCTAACCGTCTTTCATCTTGGCACAGCAGTGAATTTCACTTTCAAAATGCACCAAAACTAGCTAAACACTATACATGTCTCAAGTCAAGCTATTCTTCCAAAACACTAGCACAGGTTATAACCCAACAAACATCACTTTGTCACTCATAGAACAATGACCTAAAAACACTATCAACGGGGAGCATTATATAATGTTTTCTTATGTAAAATTTCATTACAAAGCAAGAATTACACTCTCTTCTGTTTAGAACTCACTGCAGTATGTTACATTACAGTAATTTTTTTTCCCTGATTTGCGTTTTGTAGAGAAGGTAATTTAATGTGTAGTTGTTCAGCTAAATCTAGTGGTTTTGATAGTATTTAATTTTTTTTTTTTATTCAGAATGCATTTCAGAATTATTCAGCATTACTGGAGAAATGTAAATTGCTGTCTTCTTTTTTTTATTAGGTTAGGCTTTAAACTTTGGTTTAAAAGTTTTGAAAAGAGTATGTAAATGTGTAAATTGGCCTGTATGTATGTAGAGTTTTGATAGTGTTTGTGTCTGCATGTGAAAAGAATTCATTTAATTTGAAAAAATTTAGTCATTGAATGCATTTTGTCCCAAAACAATAAATGATCCACAGTTTTACCCAAATACTGTTGTTGTGCTCACTGTGTGAAGAGTTTTGAAAAAGTGATCTATGTATTGACAAAAGTGTCCTAGCGATTGTAAAAACTAATCACTCATATTTTTCGGAGAGTGAGTAGCCATGAGTGTGTGTGTGTGTGGTTGAGTGAGTAGGCCGTGAGTGTGTGTATTTGTGCGTGTGTTTGAGTGAGTGTGTGTGTTTGTCATCAGTGTTCAGTAGATGGGTTGTGTCTGTATGTACAGGTGGAGCTTGAGGAGCCACTTCCTGTCAGAGAGCAGATCTCGAGCTTCACTGAAGTCACAGTGTCATTGAGTCAAACACACACACATACGCACGCATCTCAAAGCTGCGGCCTGTCAGACAGACAGACGGATAATGATGGCACCAAGAGCAGCATCCGCTGTGATCATCCTGCTGTCCATCACACCTGTGTCAGGTAAGAGTCACACATCGCTCTGTTTGTGAGTGTTGAGCTGATCAGAGACCAGACATATCCACTGCACTCAGTCTGGAGTTGAGGGAAGGCCGCCATCTTTATCAAGGTTTCTGTGGAGTCGAGCGTTTCCTTCTGTCAAAAGATTCAAGATCCTCTCAGAAAATCAGCACAGAACACAAATATTTAAGTCTAATTCAGTGTTTGGTCTTTGGCCTCATGAACTCGAACACTGTTCACTGGTGATCTGACCTCGGCTCACTAGTGTTGTGTTCTCACTCGCAGGCCACGTCGGTGTGGCATCTGTCTTCGTTTCACTCCCTATCGAATATGTCAAGTGACTCAAATGTAATTATTATTAAGAATACCTTTTAAATGTGATTATATGGAATTAAAGAACAAACGCTGGTTATACAGATCGAAATACAGTCAACATCATAAGTATGAAAATGACAAATTGTCACGTTTTGTTTATAATAATAATAATGTTAACTGATGTTTAAAAAAAAAAAAAACAATAATCACCTGAATGTATTTTAGAATTTTTGTCTTGTATTAATCTTAAATTTCTTATATAGCTTTTGTTATTGTATGACAGACTGCTGTTATTCCTTTTGTTATCACCTTGAAGATAGTTTTGCTGCTGACATAGCAGTAAAAAAAGTTTATTTATTAGTATATTAGTATATTTTATTATCTGATGAGAATTGGACAATACATGAACAGTGCAAAATGTTTTAAAATACATATATTTTTTGTAAAATTAGCATTCTTCTAGATTTTACTAGTATTTACAGAACAAGTACATATTTCTGTAATGCAACAAACATTTTATCCAGAACACAAATGAAAATCTCTCCACAAATTTAGACTGGTTTTATTTGGTTTGATTGTATATATTTCATAACAACTAATAATATTACAAAGATTACATGACTGAATCTAAAGCTGCTTCGAAGCACAAATTGTGAAAAGCGCTGTACAAATAGAAACAATTTGACAAATATATAAGCTATCCAGCAATGTCAATGACCTTAAATTAAATCATCACATGCTAAAAGTTTCAGTTATCAAATTTTGACAATTTGAGCATTTATCATTTATTAGAAATGCTGAAACATCAGAACAAACTTTTGCTTCTAAGCGCTGAATCTAAAATAAAACCTAAAAAAAAAACTGCTTCTGTTTTTAAAAGCAGCTTTACAGTCAAAAGCAAATTAACAAACAATTGATCAATTCTGTAAATTATATTTAATGTTTAAATAAGTGTTAAATGTGTTAAGTTTATTTTGAGGTTTATGTGTTTTATAACTCTCAGGACAGAAGCTGAGTGTCGTGTGACAGTGAACTGATTCAGTCGTTGATTCTGTCCGTGTGAATCTCCAGTAAATCTCCAGCGGAAACACTGGAGGATTCTGCTGATCTCACATCAGATCAGTGTTCATGTGTTACTGGATTCACTGTTTCCACTCATGATCATTAGTGTGTTTCACTAACACACTCCAGTTGTGTCATAATATTGTGTGATATGAACATCCTGAGCCATTTTGCTTTGCTGATGTTTTTCCACAAACACAGATGAAAGAAACACACATACACACACACTGATGGCATTTTATTCTATAAATAGCATGTATCTACAGTCTATCTTATTCTTTTAGGATATGAGTACATGTTATATATTTTTATTATTATTTATTTTTGTTTTATTTCTATTCAGATCAAATGTCGAAGTTTTGGAGAATCATACAAAAATTCAAACATACTATTATTAGAATATATACATAATATTATTAGAATAAACATATTTAAATTTTAATATTGCAGACCATCAGATCTGTTTTTTTGTGTGTTTTTTTTTGTTTTTTTGTTTCTACTTCAATGTCAGCTTCAGCTTGTCTAGTTTGACTTTCTTGAGCGTCTTGAAGAATCTTCAGTTCCCAATTAAACTTTATGCCACTTTTCTGAATAGACGTGTCTGTTGTGAAGGAACTGAGATTCCGCTACTGAAGGTTGTTTTTCATCAGACTGCTGATGTTGTGGAAAGTGTTTTCATTCAGTGGGCAAAATGAGCTGTGTTTACAGTCAGAGTCACTCCTTTAATAGTTCAGTGAATGAAATTACGAGACACAATGGAAAATACAGTTTGAAAAACATAATTTCAAGGAACACGCTATAAAATTCTATAAAATTACACATGAAATGCTGAAATGTACCGCTGTTGTTACGCTTCCATAAAATGTGTTTTTTATTCTGTGAACTCAAATATGTCACACCTGACAGATGCTTATTATAACTCGGTCATCTGGCAGAACTAGTGCATTTACATATACATATCAAGCATTTATTTACACACACACACACACGCACACACACACACACACACACATTGTATGTTTCTGAGAAAAACAACAATATTGTGAAATATTATTCTCATTTCAAATAACTGTTTTCTATGTGATTATATTGTAAAATATAATTTATTCCTGTGATCAAAACTGAATTTTCAGCATCATTACTCCAGTCTTCAGTGTCACATGATCCTTCAGAAATCATTCTAATATGCTGATTTGCTGCTCAAGAAATTTGGATTGTGGAATGTTGTGGAAACTGTGATACATTTATATTTTTTTCAGGATTCTTTGATGAATAGACAGAAATTTTTGTAACATTATAAATGTATTTACTGTCACTTTTGATCAACATAATGGATCCTTAATGAATAAAAGTATTCATTTCTTTTTTTAAAACGGATCCCAAACCTTTCAGCGGTAGTGCATACATATATTTTATGAAGAAATTAACATTTAAGAGATATCCATAAATAAATAATCACATTCTATTTTCTAGTTTTTACACATATAGAAGTGTTTGAGTAGTTGTTGACTGGTTTGATTATGTTAATAAAAATTATTAAACAATATTTTTCTTTGATTAAAACATTTGTTTCACATTCAACAAACTGAATGATTGCTTCATTCACGCGAAATCTGTTACCCAAATCCGCTCATATTTATTTTACTTTTTCATCTTAATCTAACATTATATTTAATGTGTGTATTTGAATTGTATTGCAATATTGTAACAGAAGAACAGAATTTAACCTGTTTTTTACCCATTTAGATGAGCCTCACATGTTACAGAAACTCTGAAGCTCATTGCAAATACAAATAAAAATAAAAGAGCACATATATAATATTTAGTTTGTCTTGCATTATATCATGTATACCTTTAGTATTTCACTGTGTTTCTGCTATATCTGTACTCACGTATACAGTACTTAAGTATGGATACCGAGAGAAAAATTTACTTTGTTAAAAGTCCAAGTATCTGGCCAAAAGATACTTAACTAAAAGTTTAAAAAAATACAGCATCAAATTGTACTTAAGTATTAAGAAAGTAGAAGTAACATAATGAACACAAGAGCCATGAAATTCCCGTTGAATCATTTTCTCAATGCAAAGTGAATGAATTGTGTAACAGTTTTTGTCAGACAGAAATACACAGAAAGGGTTGGTTAAGGGGGAAAAAAAAAATACAACAGTACACAGATCAAAAACATCTGTGTAGTGCATGTTTATATAGAACAACAAAGCAGAACAGTGAAACTGTCAAACACATTGTAGTGAACGGCCCTTAAACACTGAGATGTGACGCAAAACAGAAGAACGAGTTTCAAAAAACCCTAAATCACCTTTGAAATATGGACAAAGTCAGTCGCTCAGTAGTGATGAACTTATGATGAGTGATATAGAATTAAAACATAAAATTTCAACTTCTGAAGTCACTGTTTGTGACATCAGTTCAGTGCATTTGTCTGCAATAATAATGAATGTCTTTCAAATGTTTATTTGGGGCATTTGGTCATTTTTCTCTGCAAATATTGATATGAAATTAATTGCGATTAATTATATTAATTGTTAATTGATATTATGTTTATTAACTGTAATGTAATTATAATAGCACTAATCCACAGCCTGGCAAGAACATCAGTAAACATGAAGCATTTTCAATGAATTTAACATTTAATTAGTAATAGTAATAGTAATAGTAACAGTAGTAGTAGTATGCACATTTCAACACTAAACCGTTTTCAAGATTGATCACATTTAATAAAAACATTTAATGGTGGTTATCAAAATACAGTTTTATGATCAATTCTCACTGAAGAAAACTTGATTGTATTATAATATAAATTATGTAACTGATTATATTTTCATGAGCAATGTAGTGGACAATTGTTATGTCTCGATGTTAAAACATAAGCCATATTGAGCATGAAAGGGCTATCTTGAAAGGTTTATATGTGCTATTTTTAAAAATGATTTCTTTATGGATTCTTTGAATTGTAGTTTTAGCAATACTGTTACTGTGACTTACGGTTGCACTTTTTTGATTGGATAAATAACAAACCTTAATAAAAAACCTATTCGATAATAACGACTGACCGCCAAACCTCAAAACACTGCAAAAGTAAAACACGTACTTTTCAAGTAGAAATAAAACTCTAATGACTAAAACATACTGCTTTTTTCTGCAGAAATTTAAGTATTCCGTTTAAATTGCACTCAAACAAAGTATACTCCAGAATAATACTTCAAGTGAAATGACTGCAGTATTTTTCAGCTCTGTTCTGTGAGTTCTTTTGATGATCAGATGACCAGCAGGAGTTTTGAAGTCAAGCGTGAGGTTTGTGTTTCACCCGTTTAAAGGCGATGACCTGCTTGAGCCATCCGACACTATAGGTTACGTTAACCACAGCAGTGCACAGCTGCGGTGTGGAAAAGGAAGTTCAGATCAGCCCGCATTCAGACCAGCAATCGCACAGATCCTTCTGAATCAGGAGAAAATCAACATCTGACCACTAAACTCACTGTCACAGCTGCTTAAAATCATCTTAAACCAAACAGATGTTCATCCACTGAACTAAACAAACAAATGAACTACATAAACCAACATCTGTTAAACCACTCAAATTAATCAAGCTGTTATACATGTGACCTTTGACCTCTAAAACGACTCACTAATACACATTTTAGTTATGGAATAAATATAAATTGTATGAACTTAAAAAATTTAATTCAAAACATGTAACAAACATCAGTCAGTCAAATATCTGACTATTTCAAATAATTATCATGCAGGAATCACAACTTCTTTAAACTCACATTATTCCTGACAAATCAAATAATAAACAATTTCAGTGTAAACATGAAAAAAAAAAATGAAAATGTATAAAACATTACATGAGAAAATCAGATCCTAAAGCAGAACCTTAAATGTCAAAAAACTGAAGTCTGAACATAAAAGCAGTGCCAGAATGAAAACTGAACCAGGTTCATAAACATCTGATCTATATTTAGAACCTGCTACACTTGATAAGTATTAACTGTAATGATTATAGTTACACTCTTGAAAATAAAGCTTCCAAAAGTTTTTTTTTTTTGCACTGATTCCACAGAAGAACCATTTTGTTTCACCAAGGAACTTTTGTGGAATAGTAAGGTTCGATGGATGTTAAACGTTCTTCTTGGAACCAATGATGACATTAAAAAACCTGTACTGAACTGTATCATTTTTTGATGAACATTGTAAAGGCTGTTTTCTTTGACGTCTCTGTTCATGATTTTGTAGTTTAGTATGATTTAATGTTCTGTGTGACTCAAACGTGCAGCACATTTCTGATTTTCACACACAATGCGTTTCATCGGCTTGTGTTGTATTTACACTTTACACCGATTTATTATGTGTGTGTGTGTGTGTGTGTGTGTGTGTGTGTGTGTGTGTGTGTGTATGTGTGCATGTAGTGCATGTAGGGTGTGTATCTGAGAGAGTGTGTGTGTATGTGTATCTGAGTGTGAGTGTGTGTGTGTGTGTGTGTT
>NW_015629526.1:47523-60336 GCF_001515625.1 Sinocyclocheilus rhinocerous
TTATGTGTGTGTGTGTGTGTGTGTGTGTGTGTGTGTGTGTGTGTGCGCTGTATCACTCTCTTGTGTTCCTCCCTCTTTATCTCTCTCACACATACACACACAGTTAGTCAGTTAGAGCAGCTGAACAAACCGCTGAACTAGAAACACTCGAGATGCACACACCACGAACACTTCATAAGAGAGCGAGAGTGTATGTGTGTGTGTACGTATGTGTGGTACGTGAGTGTGTGTGTGTGTGAGTGTGCATGTGAGAGTGTGTGCATCTGTGTGAGTGTGAGTCTGTGTGGTTCAGGTATACCCTACGTTATGGGGATAAAATGTCCTCTCAAAGATGGCAATATCCAAAATCCTTGTCCTTGTGTGGACATTGTTTGGTCCCCATGAGCAAAACAGCTTGCAAATCATACAGAATGATCTTTTTTGAAAAACTAAAAATGCGGAAAGCTTTGTGTGATGGGCTTTGTGAAAATACAGTTTGTACAGTATAAAAACCATTACGCCTATATGTCCCCATAAAACATGGAAACCCAACATGTGGTGTGTGTGTGTGTGTTTGTTCTGTTGAATATAATAACACTGTTGAATGTGCTCATGCTCGATTGAATCAGTGCTGCTGTTTTTTCCCTCAGGTGCTTTGTTCAGACTCATTCATCAACAATCTGCTGTTCTTGTGTTTTCAGCAATGTCGAAGTATGATCCTCAGTACTGTTACATCCTGGACGCATTTCTGCTGCTGTATTGCATCATCATCACTGCCTTCTTCGTGCGCGAGCGAGTGAGAGTCTATAACACACACACACACACACACACACAATGAGCTGCGGCCCAGTTCATACACTCTTGCACTATTATATGCTAATCTGTAGTATGAACAGTGATTAATGAGGATCCCAAAAAGTGAACTTCAAATACACAGACGATGCACTTAACAACCACCCCCCTCCCTGAATTTCACCTTACTACTCTTACTATTACTGTTATATGGCAGAAATAGTGTAAACTGTATTCTAGTGTGTGATTCTGAAATATGATGTTGGACCATGCTCTCAACAGTCACAGTTTTAATTACGTAGATGAGAGATACCAGACTGACTACAGAGTGAAAATAACCTCAAACTCATAGTGATGGTAGATTACCTACAAACTGTAGTCTGTTACTGTTTGCAAATTACATGTTAGCAATGTAATCTGTTACATTACACATTTTAGGTAAAATACTCACACTACTTTTTGATTACTTTGATCCTAATTTATTTATCACATTGATTTGAATAGGATAATCGTGTACCATATTGATAATAAAATACTAATAGTAAGATCTCAAACTGGGGTTCATAAGTTGATGAATAGCTAAAAATGATTTAAATCATAAAAATATAAAAGGAAAATAAATGAAAACAAATCAAAATAAAATAATTTTATTTGATTAGCTGCATGTCATGTGACCATTAACCCATAGATATGCAAAAAAAAAATATTGACTTAGCTACTATAACCAAAAATGACAAAAAACAACAAACAACAACAACAACAACAACAACAACAAAAAAAACAACAACGGTGAATCCCTGCATTACATGTAAATATAAAACTATGAAAATGCACTGTTCATTAATGAAGCTTCTTTCTTCAGTACATCAAGAAGAAAAGCATAGTGGAGCAAGACTCTTTGTATCAGGTGAGAATCAGATACGTGATCAATGAGCCAACGGTCACGATATTAAAGATGTTAACGGAGCGTTTGATGTTTTCCAGCCAATTAACAAGAGCGGCCAGTCGACGTACGACATACTGACACAGCGATCGAATGAAGAAGGTCGAGCTGGAGGGGTGAGTGATGACAACTTGACACACATCACATCACATCACATGACGGACAGGA
Organism: Sinocyclocheilus rhinocerous; assembly: GCF_001515625.1. NCBI lineage: Eukaryota > Metazoa > Chordata > Actinopteri > Cypriniformes > Cyprinidae > Sinocyclocheilus > Sinocyclocheilus rhinocerous. Next base: position 49,406 of record NW_015629526.1, read on the forward strand.
GCAGCCTGTGATCTACATGTCTGTGTTTCACAGGGACGCAAGCGAGGAGACGACAGCACTTACACGGTAAGAGCTTCTTCATCACAGGAAGGAAGTTTATTAGCAGCACGTTGAGAAGAATAATCCATCTGAAGCGCGTCAGTGACCACAGAGGCACCTGCGGCACTTTCCACCGATGATGAGACGCAAAACCACCATCAGAAACCCCATCAGATCAACCTGCAGAAACTCAAACTGAATGTTACAGGAGCCGCTTTAGCTCAAACGCTTAAAAATAAAGGGTCTTCATTGGCATAAATGGTTGCATGAAGAGCTTAGAGCTATTAACATCCATCACTCTTAAAAATAAAAGTTTTCACTGGATGCAATAAAAGAACCATTTGTGGTTCCCCAAAGAACCTTTCAGTAATCAGTTCTTAATACTACTAAGAACTAAGAACTTTTTTTTCTTAGCGTGAGGACCATTTGAATAATCTAGCTGGAAAGATTCCACAGATGTTAAAAGGTTCTTCATGGAACCATAAATGCCAATAAAGAACCTTTATTTTTAAGTGTGATGGAAGCTTTCAATTGGTAAAAGATTGTTTAGACTATTAAAATGTTCTTTACACTAAGAAAAAAAAGAGTTATTTTAATACTTGATCACTGAAAGGTTCTTTGGGGAATCAAAAAGTTCTTCTGTTGCATCACTGAAAAGCTTTATTTTTAAGAGTGTATGACGTCCTTCAGATGTTATAGGCTATATATATATATATATATATATATATAAACTTGGCAGCTAGTTTATAATGATGGAAAGTGTTTTCAAAAATCTAACAAAACATTTTGTTTGACTGAAATAACCGAACAAATGATTTAATGCATTTCTTCCACAAAACTGTGATGACGATAATGATTATGGTTATGCTGGTTTATTTCAGCCTCTGCAGAAAAAGACGGACGACACGTACCGTGAGATTGAAACGAAGGCAGGCGTAAGTGTGACTGATTCAGTCTTATTTCATATCAATTCATCTGAATGATTCGACAAAAGACTCAAACTGATCTTGTGATTTTCCTCCAGCGCCGCCGTCCTGATCAGGTTTATCAGGTCAGACATATTTAATATCACAACTAAACATCAGATCACTGTCAAATAAAAGTCACTTCATTTGGTTTAATGTGTTTGTGTTTCAGGGTTTGAGCTCCGTGACTAAAGACACGTATGATTCTCTGAACATGCAGCCGATTCACCCACCGCCACGTTAAATGCTGATTCTCCACAAACCGGCCATCAGGATCACAGTCCAGTGCAGATTCAGCCACTTAACTCATTCATTCACTCTGTCTTTGATTTCAGTCCAGTAGTTTTTTTTTTCTCCTACAGACTCCAGTGTTTATTCTGTGTTTTTACAGTGACTGTGTTTATCATTTCTCCACTTTGTGAATTAGGCTATAGACTTTCATAATGAACCCAAATTTTAAACGGCACACATGTAAAGTAAAAATCATTATAAAACCAAACGTTTAAACATTGTGAGATTCAACTAATAATTCTGTTCAAATAATAATGCTATTTGGTAACACTTTACAATAAGGGTTCATTCGTTAACAAACAATGAAAAATAAATCTAAAATATTTATTGATTTTAATGTTGATCTCAGGATTTACTAATACATTTTAAGATCAAAAGTTGTAAGTTAACATTAGTTAATGAACTGTAAATGAACATGAAAAATGTTATTAACATTAACAAAGGTTAATGTTGTAAAATATATATCACTCATTGTAAATGTTAGTTAATGCATTAATAACGTTGATAAATGAGACCTTATTGTAAAGTATTACCTTAATATTCTGTATGATTTAAAAATGCCTTTTCTTGTGATTTTGTGGTGAAATATGAGCCGCAGGTTTAACAAGATTCACGTTGATTGATGTTCAGTATCTCTCACATGGTATCATGAGTGTTTTTTTTTTCCCCCAAGTACTTTATTATAGTGTAATATTACATGTTATCCTTTTAAAACTGAAAATTTCACTGCATTTCATTTGGTTGTTACTTTTGTCTGTTCTGTGTAATTTTGTATCAGCTTGTTAAAGTGATTTTTCTCTTTTTCAGTAAATAATCAGTTTAGAAACTTGATTTGACTGTTGATCAAAACACATGGAGATCATACAGAAACAGTCTGAGACTGAACTTTTTTTTAATGAAATCTACAACTGCAGCAACAGCAACATGACAAACTCATCATCTGATAATGAACAGCAAAGAAAAATACAGACAAACGCACAAATCCAGAAAGGTTAATTTCTACGGCAAACAGCAACAACTGAACTGTGAGAGTTGATTAATCCACGAAAACCTGTAGAGGAACGAGAGTGTGTGTAAGAGAGTGTGTCTGTTTGAGCTTGTGTGTGTGTGTGTGTGTGTGTGTGAACAGCCCTTCTGTATCAAACACATTCTGTAGAGAATCTCACACACAGTCTGAAATCACAATCATCTCTCAGAAGCGGCTCATGAGAATGACACGAGACACTCATGAGACGATTTATCTCATGATTCATATTCCACCAGAAAATCAATCTCTGGATAAAAAAAAAAAAAAAGTCTACAATGTGTTTATGATTTAAAATTAATTATACATTAAAAAAAATAAAAAAAAATAAAGGGAAAGGCAAAGAGAAAATGAAAAATCTTTGGTTTTCACGCTTAAGTGTATTTTTGCTTTGGGAGCCACAAAAATAAAACAAATTTTCATATATTTATATATAATCCTTGTATTTAGTGTGTTTTTTTACTAAGGATGAAAAGAAACAGAGGGGCGGCACAAAGCTGATGGTTCTTTGGTTTTCATCCACATTTTCATTCCTGCACAAAATAATAAAGCCAATAAACATGAAAGTAAAGCGCAGCAGCTCGCACACAATCACTGATATACAGAATATAATAATCTATACAGCATGAGACAAAAACGGAAATGACAGTGATATTAACAGATCAATGCTGCCTCCTCATTTCAATATTTTCATGTGCATAAATAAAGAAAATGATCAGAGGAAAGGAGCTGAAAGGGTTCAAACTACATGTGCTGATATTTTCATCTTTATGTTTCTCACACAGACTGTTGGAAAGCAGATAAAAACTATGAGACGTCAACGTGTTAAACGTGCCATGAAAGCTGAAGTTAAAGGGATAGTTCACCCAAAAATGAAAATTTGATGTTTATCTGCTTACCCCCAGGGCATCCAAGATGTAGGTGACTTTGTTTCTTCAGTAGAACACAGATGATGATTTTTGACTTTAACCGTTGCAGTCTATCAGTCGTATAATGCATGGCAATGGTAACAAAATCTATGAGAGTAAAAAAAACAGACATTTGCTTTGGCAAAGAAACACAAATTAAGTAGAAACGTGATAAGAGAGACTGTACACAGTAGTTCTGAGAACAGGGTCTTCAGCTGAAGATCTGCGCATCACAGGAAGCAGCTTTAACATCAGTGCTGGAGGTATTTCTGACCTCTGACCACTGCGCTCATGCACACGCTACATATGCCTCTGCCCGGCCATAGGAAACTAAACTAAACTAAACTAAACTAAACTAAACAGAAACTGGCTTTGGTTGCAGCTTCTTTTGTGATTGTGTTCACTGTGATTCTCAAATGACTCAAAGCGTCACAGGTAACAGCGCATCAATAACCGCCGCATGCAGCTAGTCTGAAAGAAAAACACTTATATTTGGGGAAAAACATGAAAGAGGCTAATTACTGCAACATCACAGACTGAAGTAGCAGTTTCTTGGCATAATCACGTGACGGAGCAAATCTCAAGAACACGTGCAGCTTGTGTCATCATGAGATTCACACACTGATCAGATCGATCCATTCACAGGCTTCAAATCACCAGAAACATGGGAAATAAACGTTCAGCATCCAACATTTGATATGACAGACATACATGTGAGGTGGAATTACACACTGATTTAATAGATTCAGTTGAATGAACTCGATTCGCCGCTGATTCACAGAATCAATGTTCAAACAAACATGTGACAGCTCATTTGCATCTCTCACAGGAGCAGCGCTCGCTGTGACGGATTTAAAAAAAAAAAAAGCCTTCTAACCATATTTATTATAAAGCGATGTCGAGTTAGAATACTAGTTTAAAAAGTCATTGATAGAACGCTCCACCCAGCGCTGTAGTAACTTGCAACATAAAAGATCTGAAATGCTTTTGATTATAAATCTGAAATCATCTACAATTGGCCTGTTTCACAGAGCCGCAAATAAAAACAGAAACCCTTGTAGAAAGTCAATATAAACTCTTATGTGAAATAATCTCTCATGAAGAATCAGTCACATTTTTGGTTAATTTAGATGTTAGTTTAAGAAATAGATTGAAAAATAAAGTTAAATCCTGACCGTTTCCTCGAACATCAAACGTGTGACACGGATATTCAGTTGCAGGAAGTACTACACGCATCAGAAGTGTTTTTGGTAATAGCACAGGATTGAACGGAGCCGTATGCGCTCACTGCGCCTTCGAGGCCAAGGCGATGCTCTTGGTTGTCATGGCAACAGTACTCTGCTGCATGTCACTGGCCAGCTGCAGGTTGAGAGCTCCGCCTCCAGCCCCGCCAGCTGACAGCAGATTGGCTGGTAGTAGAGACAGGCTGGACGGATTGAGGAAGAGGGGAGTGGTCACCAGACTGGGGGCAGTGCTTCCTGAACTGGTGTTGGTGAATAGCAGGCCGGTGTTTCCATTGAAGGAGGTCAGAGGCAGAGCGCCTCCCGATGCCAGAGCTGACGAAAAAACACATTGAATATATTTATACAGCACATTAATGCTGTCGCTAACAATAATTTTGGTAATGGAGTCATCGGTCGATTATTCTGACGATTAATCGAGTAATCGGATATTTTTTTGTGGTAATAAAAATAGACCTAAGCGAACAATAGACTTTAAAAGGACTTAAAAAATATATATATAATAGCAATGAGGCAATAATAATTGGTTTAAAAACAAGTAATCATATGGTTCTATTGAACAAAACAGTTAAAATACAAAGTAATAAAAAAAAAAAATCATAACTTTATGTACTGTATTATATAAAATGCCTGCAGAGGGCCAACGGCCTGATGATTGTTTTTCCACTTTACAGTGCGATCTAATCCTTGTTTAATATTGACCAAACAACATTTAATTCAGAAGTCCACTTAATCTGTAATATTTGGCTACTTCTTTCTGATATAAATGCTACAGTCACTGTCATTTCTTGAACAAGAACATGTGGACATCAAAACAAGCAAACTCAGAGCGAGGGTTTTAAACTTTAATTTTTAAGTTATTTTATTTTGAACATATTTACAAAGATAATGATGTATTCTCCTGTGTTGGCATAGGTTTATAAATGATTTACCTTATAAATCTGATAGAATGGTGCACATTTTTCCCAGATGAACTTTATAAGCAACTCAAAACTCAGCATATGCAAAGATGGAGTTTGAGACCGTCCGCGCGTGTAAATGATAACTGTTTGTGTGGTCCAGCACCTATTGTGAACGGAGCCACTCTGAGATTCACGTAACCTACACGCATATAAATAAAGTGCATATTAAACCCGCAGTGTATATATTTATTTAACTGAAACACAGCTTTTGTGAATTCACACTAGCATTATGCTTTATTATGATTTTTAATAATCATATTATTATTCTAATAATATGATTAGGTCTAATAATGCTTTTCATGGATTCTCGTCTGTGGAATACACCACTTCCAGTATTTTGCCGGTTAATCGACACAGGCAAAATGCAATCGAGGATTTTTTATAATTGAGTACTCAAATCATGACAGCCCTACAGCGCATTGTTTCATAGCAGCTTTACAGAAAATCATGATGTTAATGTTTATAATATCTTAATTTCATCATGCCTTGCAGTCACATTTATTAGATTTGAGATGAACAATAATATAGTTACCCTGGATGGTGGCCAGTGCATTGTTATTCATCAGCGCAGGACCAAAAGCGTTTCCCAGAGCAGGAGCCAAACTCAACAGCGCCCCACTGCACAAAACACAAGCAGAAATCATAAACTCTGTAAAGTCACCACATCACTAACACACATGTCCCGATCAGACATATCAATCATCTCTGTGCAGCAGCGTTTACAACCAATGTGAGACCTTCTCAGCATCGTCATGTGACCAACAAAACCTCTGATTAATATGAAAGAAAAGCTTTCATGATGTCTGGGTCACATGCTATACCCCAAAATCAAAATAAATAAAAAAAACTTTATATTTTGCATTTTCAGTAAAAAAAAACATACAGTAAACTTATTTAAATAAACATAAATGACAAGTCATGAGAATTTGGGGCTAAAGTGCTTAAAACATTTAGATTATTGTTTTGTATTACAAGTTTTCTGAAATGTTATGTTTAAATATGAAAATGAGGCATTATCTAATTAAGTATGCAGTAATTTGCATACATTTCCAGCACATAACTCTGAATATTGGATAAAGCCAGGTTCATAATTCTGGTTTGATTTTGTTGACATATTAGAGTTAAAGGTTTTTCCAGAGGGGATTTTGGATTTCTCTTTTTATCACTCCATAAACCAGAAAATACTGTCAACAGACAGAAAACAAATACTGTTTTGGCCTTTTCTCCAGGCCGCGGAAGCATGGAGTGGGTTTGTATTTTGTCACGTACTTCATTCCACATGCGTTCCTTTTACTGTTCTTATTTATTTTATTCAATAATTTATCAACAAAACAATGTTTAAAATTAGGTTGCAAATTATACAAAATGAAATTCATAAAAAAAAAAATGACTTTCCACAAAACAAAACGTATGAAGTAGTCAAAAATTGTGTCTGACCCGCTCCATTTCTCCTGGCGTATTGCCGTCCAATTCATTACCACGCCCTTTATGACATTTACAAATTACAAATTTTCTTTCATAATTAACAGATTAAATAAAACAAAACAAAACGCTGGTTATGAACGTAACTGTGGTTCTATGACTAAGTGGAAGACCACCAGAGGCAGTGCTGAAAGCACTAGTGGAAAACTCCCCACACTCAAGCTTGACCGAGAATCAAATGACAAAGTTGACACAATTCCATTCATTTCAATGGAGAGCTGGCGATTTCCGGCGACACCGAGGGACAGCGACCGTTGGCGACCGGATGGGGCGTGTCCAGCGACGCGACAAAGTTCAGAATCCTTCAACTTTATGCAAATGAAGAGTGACTTTCGGGAGCGACAGCCAATAGGAAAGAAGACAGTAGAGCTCATGTGATCGTTCTCCTCTCAACCGTAGATAAATATATGCAATGGAAGTAGGCAGGCTCTTGTTTCTCATTCATTTTTGTTTGTATGCACGGATTTAATTTAGATTTAGATTATATTTAGTCTCCAAAATGTTTATACTTAGCAGCAAGAAACCTGATTCGCTGTCAAGGCAACCAGTATTGAGAACGCCCACTAGCAACCTCATCGCCAGCCCCTGGCGACATGCAGCGACAAAAGTCACTGCTAGTGTGAATGCAGCTTTAGGTCATTCTCGCAATACCGAGTGACCAGAGACTTTCAGCACTGCCTCTGGCGGCCTTCCACTTAGTCATAGAACCACAGTTACGTTCGTAACCAGCGTTCTATTTCAAGTTTTTCAATTAAATTCAAGTTTATTTGTACAGCGCTTTTCACGATACAAATCATTGCAAAGCAACTTTACAGCAAATTAAGTTTCTACAATATTTAGTGGTAGCTTATCAGTGGTGACTGTCAGTCATATGGCAGAAATGTACGGAAAAATCAATTAAAGACGTAATCAATAGCGTAGCTTTCCAACCAAGCAAAATTGATTTGTTATTTCCTTTCGCTTCAGACCGCCAGAGGCAGTGCTGAAAGCACTAGTGGAAGACGAATACCTAAACAGTCACGAGGGATCCCCCTGCGAAGCATCCGGGCAGGCAGAAAGCACTGCAGCACACACTGCTGGCAAGGGAGTCACATTCAATCTGTAAAAACGTGAAAATGTACATGATGAAGCCCAGGTTGCTGCTGCACAAATTTCAGAGAGCGACACCACTTTGAACGCTGCCCAAGATGTTGCCAAGACACGTGTAGAGTGACAATGAATAGATGAGGGAGCAGACTTTCCTGCAGACTCGTACGCATGTAAAATAACCTGCATCACCCAGTGTGCCAGTCTCTGTTAAGAAAGTGCAGCACCTCTGCGCATATCACTAAAACAAACAAACAATTGGTCTGTCTTACGCCAGGCTGCTGTCTTATCAATGTAAGTCCCCAAGGACCTAACTAGACATAGCTCCAACCGTATGTCATCTTGATCTGATGGCAGTGCAGCCAACACGATAGGTGTGTTCATAAAATGTGGAGACAAGATCTTGGGTAGAAACGCCGGATTAGGCCACAATGAAACACTACTAAAGTCAGCACTCCAGCACAAACAGGGGAAACTCACAGACAATGCATGGAGTTCACTCACACGCTTTGCTGTTGTAATTGTCAAGAGGAATGCAGTCTTGAATGACAGCCATTTAATGTCTGACTCCAAAATTGGCTCGAATGGGGGCTGACGCAGGGAACTGAGCACCATACTTAAATCCCATGTCGGACTCCGGACCGCCCGTGGAGGACAAAGACGATTAGCTCTTTTCAAGAAGGCAACAATCAGCTGGTCAGACCCAAGTGAAGAAGCACCAAACTCGGACCGGTGAGCTGACAAAGCCGCCACATACACCTTAAGTGTAGATGCAGAACGTCCAAGCTCCAAAAGATTTTGCAAGAAATCTAAAATGCATCCCACTGAACACTGTAATGGATCAATATCTTGGCTAGAACACCAATCACAGAATACCTTCCATTTACATGAATACCCACACCCACAGCTTCAATCGGTCTGGATGTTGGTGCCAAACTCTTCCTTCTAACTGACTCAATAGGTTTGGTCTGTTTGGCAGACGACAAGGTGGCCCTATTAACACCGAAAGAAGGGTCTGAAACCACGGCCTTGCAGACCAATGAGGAACCACTAACAGTAGACAGTGCCTGCAGTCGTGCACCCGACAGAGTCTTCCAAATCAGTGTTAACGGGGGAAAAGCATATAGGATCACGTCCGGCCGGTCATGGGCTAACGCATCCAGACCCAGAGATCCTGGTTCGTCCATCAGGGAAAACCAACGAGGACAGTGAGACGTGTGACTGTCTGCAAACACATCCACCGCAGTGGTCCCATATGTTCTCCATATCATCTGCACGACGTCTGAATGTAGACTCCAATCTCCCTGTGACACCCTGCCACGAGAGAGAGCATCTGCAGCATGATTGAGTCATCCTGGTAGGTATGCTGCCCGGATGCAAAGCAGATTGGTCTGCACCCAAATTAGTAGATTGTGAGCTACCCAAAGCACACTCTGTGACCTCGTGCCTCCTTGATGATTGATATAAAAACGGCCACTCTGTTGTCCGTGCACACCAAGACATGCTTTCCCCTGAGAACAGTCTGAAAATGCAAAAGGGTAACCTTTCCAGGTGCCATTCACTCCCCTCCTGCGCCAGACTCCCCCCAGCCGAGAAGACTGGCATCCGTCCTTATGACTTCCCAGAGTGCAGGTGGAGGTCCTAATGGAACTCCTGTGAGGAGAAACTGCCGCTGTGACCAAGGTGCTAGGGCTTGCATGCAGCGACGTGTGACTCTGATCTTTGTGTATTTGTCTTGTATCGGACACAGGCGTTTTTGGATGAGCCAGCACTGGAATGGCCTGAGCCACAATAACCCGAGTGGTACTACTGCTGTTGCTGCTGTGAGCTTCCCCAAGAGTCTCAAGAGAGCCACATAGCGCTGAGTGTGACCCACCCGAAGCCTCTTTATAGCTCTCAGAATTGACCCTATTCTCTCTGAAGTCGGGCAAGCCGACATTGTGACAGAGTTTAGAGCAAGGACTATGTAACTGGTTGACTGCGCTGGAACAAGCTTGCATTTGTCCCAGTTCACAGTGATCCCCAAAGATGTGATGTGTTCCAGCAGGTGATCGATTACCTGCTGGGGTGATGCTGCACATACAAGCTAGTCGTCCAGGTACGGTAACACTCTCATGCCAGTCCTCTGGAGTGGTTCCAATGCTGCCTGGACGAACTTCGAAAAAACTCTTGGTGCCAAAGCCAGGCCAAACGGAAGAACCCTGAACTGAAATATTTGACCCCCTATGGCAAATCGAAGGAACCGCCTGTGCTCTGGCGCAATCAGAATATGAAAATAGGCGTTCTTCAAGTCTATTGTCACGAACCGATCTTGCGGCATGATGGCCTGCAACACATCTGTTGTAACATTCTGAACGGGAGAAACTTGAGAAAACAATTTAAGTTTCTTAAATCCAAGATAGGGCGAAACCCGCCATCTTTCTTTGTAACCAGAAAATAAATTGAAAAAAATCCCCCGGAATGAACTTGGGGATCGATGTGTTCTATGGCACCTTTGCGCAACAACACCTGAACTTCGTGCGCAAGTGTGCCTGACATGGATCGTGAACTATTGTCTGTCTCAGGCCGGTGTGAACAGGAGGTCGACAGCGAAACTGTATACGGTACCCTCTCGAAAGGGTAGTCAAGAGCCACTGATTTGTTGTTATTGATCTCCAATGATTAAATTGACTCTCCGTGAAACAGCCCACTGTCGACATGCGAGCATCAACGCTCCCACAAACGCTTTCCTGTAGAGGTGGGGGGGCGACGTTGGGGACCTGGGGGTCGGATGTGAGACTGATGTCCACGTGGTTGAGTCCCACCACGTCTGGGAGGTGGAGGAGGTGGTGGTGGAGTAGTCTGAGAGTTCCGAAGGTAAGCCACTGACATCACATCCAAATCCTGTCCTGTGTAGCGTCTGCGTAGAATCATGCATGATCTTTGGGGATTTA
>NW_015629527.1:0-270 GCF_001515625.1 Sinocyclocheilus rhinocerous
TGTTGTTTAATGGCGTGTGTATCATTACACAGCTTTTTCGAATGTCTCATTTCTAATAAATGATAATGCTGCTTGATTCATGAATATTTTATAAATATACTTCAGCCTGAAATACTTTATAAATATACTTCAGCCTCGAGGAAACACGATAACGTTAACTGTAATGGCGAACTAATAAAGTACAGATCGTTCTTCTCAGCAATAGTGTCACGAAAGGTACGGCTTCTTTCTGTACTATATATATATATATATATATATATATATATGTGT
>NW_015629527.1:3625-5529 GCF_001515625.1 Sinocyclocheilus rhinocerous
GCGGAGGAGGAAGCAGTCCCAACGGCGGGCCTCGTCCTGATCAAGCAAAACGCAACGTAAGGTTTAGAGATGCACTGAAAATTAATATCCAAAGTCACTGAACAAAACTGTGACGTCTGATTAACTTTCATATTGTCAATTTAATTAAGAAACACAAACAATAAATGTAGTTTTCACGCTCTTTAATGTGGCATGACAGATCGCCGTAACCGCGTAAAGACTAGTGATGCACCAAAATTTCAGCAACCAAAATATTTAAGCCGAAACAGCAATTTTCGGTTTCATCTTCAACATGCTAACAACATGTTAATCATGCTAACAACGTTAAAACATGCTAATCATGTTAAAAACAAGCTAGCAACATGCTAACAACACGGTAACATGTTAATCATGTTGACAACACGTTAAGAACACCATCATCCTAACAATGTGTTATCATGTTGACAACATGCTAAGAACACAATCATACTAACAATGTGTTAAAACATGTTAACATGCTAAATCATGCTAGCAACATCTATCTATCTATCTATCTATCTATTCAAACTTCAAGCTTTTACAGCTAGTTCAAACTCTCAGGCTAGGCTTTCTCAAGCCAACAAATTTTAAGTTGTTGTCAGTTAACTTTCAAATCGTCAATTTTATAATGAAACAAAAACAATAAATGTAGTTTTGACACTCATTAATGTGGAACGACAGATCGCTGTAACCACAAAGACTAGTGATGCAACCAAAATATTTCAGCCGAGGCAGCAATTTTAAGTTTCAAAATAGTTTCAGTCAATAACTTCAGCCCTCCAAAACTCTGACTTTTAATCAGATTTAAAAACAGTCTTGTGTATAATTCTAATGTACAACAAAATTTTTGAGTGTCGATTATTAAATACATTTGATTAATTCATTAATTATAAAATAACATTTGTTTTATTTTTGGTTTCTTTAAAAAATGTAATACGGTGCAATAATATTTATACAATTATTCAAAAAAATATTTTAAAATAAGCTTTAAAAAGTCTTTGTTTTCACAAAAACTAAAATGAGTAAAGACATCAATAAAACCGTATGTACGCAATGTCACGAAACAAGCCATTCAATGTCCACAAACTTGTTAGTCAGCTAGAAAAAAATACAACTAAAGAGGAGCATTTTGCTAAATGTGCACTATATTACATACGTTTCAAATATTATTTATTCTAATATAACATTACATATTAAAATATATTTAATAATGCTGTCTTCATTATTCAATGTATTTTTGATAAATCTCATAAAAACAAGTTTTTAAATGTTCATATTTTAACAATGAACTCGAGTAGAAACGTAATTATTAAAAAGCTGATATTTAAACCGTTTTATGTGCAATTTAAACGTTTTATTAGTCCAGGTGATATGTGAACATAATGTTCACTTTTTCATAAAAGCATGAAACTTGGTACACTTGTATAGTTTGCGGCCCTAAACATTTTCAGAAATGGTGCCTATTTTGTGTTATAGCTCCTGAAACAAACACGAAAACACAGAAAAGGTGATGTCTACCCCTATGTTTTGATGGTCAAGGATTACAATGATACCATAATACAGCAACATAAACTGTTCAAGTGAAGACTTAAAGGGATAGTTCACCCAAGAATGAAAATGTGATGTTTATCTGCTTACCCCCAGGGCATCCAAGATGTAGGTGACTTTGTTTCTTCAGTAGAACACATTTGATGATTTTTAACTCCAACCGTTGCAGTCTATCAGTCGTATAATGCATGGCAATGGTAACAAAATCTATGAGAGTAAAAAAAACATGCACAGACAAATCCAAATTAAACCCTGCGGCTCGTGACGATACATTGATGTGTAAAGACACGAAACGATCAGTCTGTGCAAGAAACTGAACAGTATTTATATCGTTTTTT